>NW_027465382.1:15000-27500 GCF_043290135.1 Rhipicephalus microplus | reverse complement strand
GCGCTTTGCGCGCGAACGTTCCCTGTTCGCGCGGCAAAGCCTGGAGGAGGCACGGCCCCGCAGCGTGTTCGAGCGCCCGGTCTACGGGACACCCTGCTTACTTCGAGGGCAACAAGCGCAACGCAAGGCTGCGATCTCGCGCACTTTGCGCACGGCTGGAGAAGCTTTGCTGGCCGGCTTTCGCTCCTCGTGTTTACCGTGCGTTAAAGTTGCGCGTCCGTGGCTCTCGCAGCTCTTGCGCGCCCGGTCGCAGAGAGGAGTACGCAACCTCGACCGCACTTTCCCTGCAGGCTTCCTTCCGACTCGAAGTCCTGCGGCGGTCTCAACGAGGTGCCACATCCTCAATGCAGTCGGTCGCCCCCGTTTCGGTTGGGCTCTGGCACGACGGTCGCCACCGTCTCGCCCTTGAGTGGCCGCTGTTGGCGCTCGCTGTGAGGTGTTCAGCGTGCTGTCCGTGTTGCCGACGCGGTCAAAACGAGTCGACGGCTCACGTTCCCTTGTGCGCCGAAGGCTCTCTTGATATGTGATCCGACCCTCAGACAGACGAAGCCAAGGGAAGACCCAAGGCCGCAATGTGCGTTCAAAGAATCAGTGCTCAGTGTGTCCTGCAATTCACACCAAGTCTCGCAGCTGGCTGCGTTCTTCATCGACCCGAGAACCGAGTGATCCACCGCTTAGAGTCGTGAAAAAGTGTTTGTTCAATTCCGTACAGTCAAAACCAAACGTTTCTGGCACTCGGCCAAACAGTGGCCAAGAAGGGCGCTTTTCAGCGCACGCTTGGACTCCAAAACTCTGCCGCGCCTTTTTCGGCTGCCGCAAATCGAGCAAACGGTGTGTTTCGGACGGCGTTTCGCTTCCGCTACTTGCGAGTGCTTTCGTGGTCCACCCCTCTATAAATACTCGGGAGGCGTCGAAGCCGGTTCTCCAAGCCGGACCCGTAGGTATCGTTGTGTGCTCGCTCTCATTGGCCCGCCTAACCAGAAAATGCCTGCGGTACACCCATTTGGATAAGAGTGCACGCAGATGCGGGCCTCGACGGCTACACATTTCCTCGGGCGGCCGCCTCCCGGCCTCCGTGGAGCGCGGGATGCACGGTCCCATCGACAAGCCTCTCCCGTTTTTACCGTGGCGTCGCGGTTCACCACGGCGGGCGGGTCGGTCTCCTCCGCATAAAAAGGGGGACCCCCGCTTTTTGTTCCACGAAATCGCACAAGCTTTTTTCGCATCCACGGTTTGCCACCGCACACCAAAATGCCGATCCGGCTGCCTACTTTAGCCAACAGGTGGAGCCAGGCGCGCCGTACTTGCGCGGCACTTCCCACGTCCACCGAAGTCGGTGCCAAGGACCACTTTCGGCGCCGGAGCCGCGTACGAGCCTACTCGAGGCGGAAGAACGAAGCCAGCAAGGGCCTGGCCGCAAGTGCGTTCAATTGTCGGGACGTCCAAGTCCCTCGTTCTTCCGTGCTTCCTCTTTCGGCAAGTCGTTGCGGCACCTTCCCAAAGCGCGCAGACCCGCTAATCGCGACGAGCGCGACGTGGCCGTGCCGCCTTTCCCTCGGCAGCAAGCAAAACGCCTGGCAACGTCGACGCTCCCCTAACCGCGATCTCGCACCGTGTTTCGTGTGGCGAATTCAAAAGCCGGCCGGCGCTGCTGCAACCATTACGGTCGGTACGCATACGCCGCGGAGGGCGGGACGGTCATCGGAGCGTGCGGTTCCTCCATCGAGTACTGCGCACCTCGGCCGTCGCATCGCCGTGCCATGACCGGCCGCGCGTCAACGCGAACCGGTGCCAGCGAGATCCCTCGCCTGCAAGAACCGACCGGCAGCCTCCGTCACCCGAGGACGCGGAGGCGCTTGCCGCGGACGGCGGGACGGTATGCACTGGTGCACAGCGGACCCGTCACATCGCCAGTTCCTTGACCGACCGCCGACGCTTGTGCCGTTCCTCTCGTACTTGGCAGTCGCCGCGCGATTGTCGGGTCTCGTTCTTGCACGCTCGAACGGTCGGGAGGGCACTCGGCTGGCGTTTCGGGAACGCGCAGCCTCGCCTTCTACCGACGTAACCACGACTCGCCGTTCGCGCTCCGCCGCTCCTGTTTACAGTACTAGGCGGTCCCGCAGCGGTCGGGTCGCGCATTTCGAGCGCTTCGAGCCACGGTGCAGTGGCGGGTCGAAAGCCGACCTATGAGTGCGTTGCGCCGTTTGTACCCGCGTCCGCCACCTGGCCGACCGTCCAAGGTCGCGGTGTTGGCGTCCGCTGGGCGCAACAATTTGTCACGGGGTGCCGCTCCACATTCAGGCAGCCCCGTGGGGAAAAGCCGACCCCGCGTCCAAACGGGGTCAGCGGCAGAAAGTGTCGGGCGCAGACGCAGCTGAGGCGCTCACCCTTCACAATCCGTTAATGATCCTTCCGCAGGTTCACCTACGGAAACCTTGTTACGACTTTTACTTCCTCTAAATGATCAAGTTTGGTCATCTTTCCAACAGACCGGCGCAACCGAAAGGCCGCGCCGGACATCGGTCCGAAGACCTCACTAAATCATTCAATCGGTAGTAGCGACGGGCGGTGTGTACAAAGGGCAGGGACGTAATCAACGCGAGCTTATGACTCGCGCTTACTGGGAATTCCTCGTTCAAGGGGAACAATTGCAAGCCCCTATCCCAATCACGAAAGAAGTTCCACGGGTTACCCAGTCTTTTCAGACAGGGATAAAGACACGCTGCTTCCTTCAGTGTAGCGCGCGTGCGGCCCCGGACATCTAAGGGCATCACAGACCTGTTATTGCTCTGTTTCGTGCGGCTAGGAGCCGCTTGTCCCTCTAAGAAGGTTGTAAGGTGCTGGGAACCCCGCACCTATTTAATAGGCTAGAGTCTCGTTCGTTATCGGAATTAACCAGACAAATCGCTCCACCAACTAAGAACGGCCATGCACCACCATCCACCGAATCAAGAAAGAGCTCTCAATCTGTCAATCCTCCCAGTGTCCGGGCCGGGTAAGTTTTCCCGTGTTGAGTCAAATTAAGCCGCAGGCTCCACTCCTGGTGGTGCCCTTCCGTCAATTCCTTTAAGTTTCAGCTTTGCAACCATACTTCCCCCGGAACCCAAATACTTTGGTTTCCCGGAAGCTGCCCGCCGAGTCATTTGAGTAACTCAGGCGGATCGCTGGTTGGCATCGTTTATGGTCAGAACTAGGGCGGTATCTGATCGCCTTCGAACCTCTGACTTTCGTTCTTGATCAATGAAAACATTCTTGGCAAATGCTTTCGCAGTAGTTCGTCTTGCGACGGTCCAAGAATTTCACCTCTAGCGCCGCAATACGAATGCCCCCGTCCGTCCCTCTTAATCATTACCTCGTATTCCAAAAACCAACAGAACAGAAACGAGGTCTTGTTCTATTATTCCATGCAAGTTTATTCAGGCGACTCGCCTGCGTTGAGCACTCTAATTTTTTCAAAGTAAAAGCACCGGCCATCTCGAGGCACACAATGAAGTGCACCAAGAAAGAACCGGCATGATGTTCAGTCCGAGCCGTCGCATCGGGTAGATGCACTACTCGTCTGGAACTGAGATCCAACTACGAGCTTTTTAACCGCAGCAGCTTTAGTATACGCTATTGGAGCTGGAATTACCGCGGCTGCTGGCACCAGACTTGCCCTCCAATTGATCCTCGTTAAAGGATTTAGAGTGTACTCATTTCAATTACGGGGCCTCAAAAGAGTCCCGTATTGTTATTTTTCGTCACTACCTCCCCGTGCCGGGAGTGGGTAATTTGCGCGCCTGCTGCCTTCCTTGGATGTGGTAGCCGTTTCTCAGGCTCCCTCTCCGGAATCGAACCCTGATTCTCCGTTACCCGTAACAACCATGGTAAGCAAGTAACCTACCATCGAAAGTTGATAAGGCAGACACTTGAAAGAAACGTCGCCGGCTCGTGGCCATGCGATCAGCACAAAGTTATCCAGAGTCACCACACAATACGGGCCGAAACCCGATCGATCTTGGTCTAATAAAAGCACCCGTTACCCAAAGGGCTCCAGGCTCACTGCATGTATTAGCTCTAGAATTGCCACAGTTATCCAAGTAGGAAGAAACGATCTAAGGAACCATAACTGATTTAATGAGCCATTCGCGGTTTCGCCTTATTTCGGCATGTACTTAGACATGCATGGCTTAATCTTTGAGACAAGCATATGATTACTGGCAGGATCAACCAGGTAATCGTTCGACTGCGCGTCCGTCCTCGCCCTCGGCGGGCCGGACGCAGTCTGTGTGCGGCGGAGGCCACCTTCAGGCGCCCCAACACGCTTATTTTGCACTCCGAGATGACGGCGTTCGAGCTCGCTACGGCACAACCTTCCCGAAAGACGAGTGGGAGCCGTGCGGCAAGAAGCACGTTCATGCTCGCTCTTTTTCGTTGCATCGACTCGGTCGCGCCGTGCGGGTTGCCCAAGCCCGCTGCACTGTCGGTGGACCGGCCGGAACTAGCAACGGAGCCGAGACTGCAAAGCCGCCAGACGACGGGTCACGCCCGCGTCTTCGGCGCTTTCGCATCTGAATCGCCCGAGGACGACACGGAACACACCTCGATATCGTGGTAAAACGGCACCGTCCGACAACCAGCCCCTAACGCATCAAGCGGATGAGGCTGCAGACGACTGCCGTGGATTCCCCTGGAGCAGACCCGAGGACACGCTTGACGAGGCCGAAGCCCGCCGCATATCAGACACCCGGTCGCTTTCGCGTACGCCGCTCACGAGAACCCCCACATAATAGCAGCGATAAGTACCCAGACCTCCTTGGGCCCTAATACGAGCGTACTCGAGAAAATTTCACCGCGGGTGTGCCCCGAAACGTGTGGCATGTTGAGCGTGCCACAAGTCTACGTCGCTCTCAAACCCGCCGAGGTCGTAGAATTTGCGACCCTACTCACGAAATTCCCACCGAGGATACGGCCGCAAACGTACCGCACCTTGGGTAGGCCACGAGTTTGTGCAACACTACGCTGACGGCACAGCACCGAGGTCGTGCGCGCACGCACGGGAAAATTCCGCCGCGGTTTCTGCCGAAAACGTGAGGCACCACGACTCTCCGCAAGTTCGCGTCGACTGCGAAAGACCGAAGTCGTGAACGACGTGTCCGCTACTCGCCGCCGACACGCTGGACACCAAACGTACAACGACTCGACGGCGTCGTAGAGGCCCACGACGCGGTTTTCCTTAACGACGTCTCGGCGTGGCACCGACAGGTTAGAACGGCCGACCAACGTTCCCTGTCCGCCGTTCGGCTCAGTCGAAGGGCTCGGCGACTTCGGCAACGCTGCGAAGCCGCACGGTGACGCACGCCATGTCCCCATTTTTTTTTTCTTTCTGCGTCTGCCGGGGTGCCCCTATAATAGCAGCGATAAGCACCCAGACCGCCGTGGGTCGCTCGCCCCGGCTGACGTGGTTTTTCGTACTCCTGCGGCGGTCGCCGTCAAGCACGTCCAAATACGCTACTTTCGTGGGCGCATTCACGCTCTTTCGCTTCGCCGGAGTGCCAGCACTCACTCTGCCAAAAACGGCGAACATCCGAGCGGCGGTTCCCACTTTTGCGTCGGCGTCGCAAACCCCGCCCCGGCAGACGAGGTTTGCCGTACTCGTGCGACGGTGGCCGGCGGGCACGTCGAAAGACGCCGATATCGTGCGCGAATTGGCGCACCTTGGCTTCACCGGAGTGCCGCCACTGACTCCTCCAAAAACGGCGAAGATCCGAGCGGCGCTTCCCACTTTCGCATCGGCGTCCCGAACTCCGCCCCGGCTGACGCGGTTTACCGTACTCGTGCGACGGTCGCCGGCGAGCACGTGGAAAGACGCCGATATCGTGCCCGAATCGGCTCCGTTCGGCTTCGCCGGAGTGCCAGCACTGGCTCGGCGAAAGACGACGAACATCCGAGCGACGGTTCTCACTATTGCGTACGCGTCGCAAACCCCGCCCCGGCAGACGCACTTTGCCGTACTCGTGCGACGGTCGCCGGCGAGCACGTAGAAAGACGCCGATATCGTGCCGGAATCGGCCCCGTTTGGCTTCGCCGGAGTGCCAGCACTCACTCGGCCACAAACGGCGAACATCCGAGCGGCGGTTCCCACTTAGCCGTCGGCGTCCCGAACTCCGCCCCGGCAGACGCGGTTGCCGAGCTCGTGCGACTAGCGACCGCGAAGCCGTCTCGCGACGCCGCTTTCGTGCGCGGCTCCCACTGCGACCTGGGTCACCCGAGGTCGACGAGCAAAAAAGAATGTCGAAAAAAATTTTTTTTTTTTTTTTGCGTCTGCCGGGGTGCCCCTATAATAGCAGCGATAAGCACCCAGACCGCCATGGGTCGCTCGCCCCGGCTGACGTGGTTTTTCGTTTTCCTGCGGTGGTCGTCGTCAAGCACGTCCAAACACGCCACTTTCGTGGGCGCATTCGCGCTCTTTCGCTTCGCCGGAGTGCCAGCACTCACTCTGCCAAAAACGGCGAACATCCGAGCGGCGGTTCCCACTTTTGCGTCGGCGTCGCAAACCCCGCCCCGGCAGACGAGGTTTGCCGTACTCGTGCGACGGTGGCCGGCGGGCACGTCGAAAGACGCCGATATCGTGCGCGAATTGGCGCACCTTGGCTTCACCGGAGTGCCGCCACTGACTCCTCCAAAAACGGCGAAGATCCGAGCGGCGCTTCCCACTTTCGCATCGGCGTCCCGAACTCCGCCCCGGCTGACGCGGTTTACCGTACTCGTGCGACGGTCGCCGGCGAGCACGTGGAAAGACGCCGATATCGTGCCCGAATCGGCTCCGTTCGGCTTCGCCGGATTGCCAGCACTGGCTCGGCGAAAGACGACGAACATCCGAGCGACGGTTCTCACTATTGCGTACGCGTCGCAAACCCCGCCCCGGCAGACGCACTTTGCCGTACTCGTGCGACGGTCGCCGGCGAGCACGTAGAAAGACGCCGATATCGTGCCGGAATCGGCCCCGTTTGGCTTCGCCGGAGTGCCAGCACTCACTCGGCCACAAACGGCGAACATCCGAGCGGCGGTTCCCACTTAGCCGTCGGCGTCCCGAACTCCGCCCCGGCAGACGCGGTTGCCGAGCTCGTGCGACTAGCGACCGCGAAGCCGTCTCGCGACGCCGCTTTCGTGCGCGGCTCCCACTGCGACCTGGGTCACCCGAGGTCGACGAGCAAAAAAGAATGTCGAAAAAAATTTTTTTTTTTTTTTTTGCGTCTGCCGGGGTGCCCCTATAATAGCAGCGATAAGCACCCAGACCGCCATGGGTCGCTCGCCCCGGCTGACGTGGTTTTTCGTTTTCCTGCGGTGGTCGTCGTCAAGCACGTCCAAACACGCCACTTTCGTGGGCGCATTCGCGCTCTTTCGCTTCGCCGGAGTGCCAGCACTCACTCTGCCAAAAACGGCGAACATCCTAGTGGCGGTTCCCACTTTTGCGTCGGCGTCGCCAACCCCGCCCCGGCATACGCGGTTTGCCGTACTCGTGCGGCGGTGGCCGGCGGGCACGTCGAAAGACACCGATATCGTGCGCGAGTCGATGCTTCTTGGTCTCGCAGGAGGGCCGCCACTCACTCCTGCAAAAACGGCGAAGATCCGAGCGGCGCTTCCCACTTTTTCGTCGGCGTCGCAAACCTCGCCCCGGCAGACGCGCTTTGCCGTACTCGTGCGACGGTCGCCGGCGAGCACGTCGAAATACGCCGATATCGTGCCCGAATCGGCCCCGTTTCGCTTCGCCGGAGTGCCAGCACTCGCTCGGCCAAAGACGACGAACATCCGAGCGACGGTTCCCACTATTGCGTACGCGTCGCGAACCCCGCCCCGGCAGACGCGGTTTGCCGTACTCGTGCGGCGGTGGCCGGCGGGCACGTCGAAAGACGCCGATATCGTGCACGAATTGGCGCTCCTTGGCTTCACCGGAGTGCCAGCACTCACTCGGCCAAAAATGGCGAACATCCGAGCAGCGGTACCCACTTAGCCGTCGGCATCCCGAACTCCGCGCCGGCTGACGCGGTTGCCGAGCTCGTGCGACTAGCGACCGCGAACGCGTCTCGCGACGCCGCTTTCGTGCGCGGCTCCCATTGCGACCTGGGTTACCCGAGCTCGACCAGCAAAAAAGAAGGTCGAAAATTTTTTTTTTTTTCTGCGTCTGCCGGGGTGCCCCTATAATAGCAGCGATAAGCACCCAGACCGCCGTGTGTCGCTCGCCCCGGCTGACGTGGTTTTTCGTACTCCTGCAGCGGTCGCCGTCACGCACGTCCAAATACGCCACTTTCGTGGGCGCATTCGCGCTCTTTCGCGTCGCCGGAGTGCCAGCACTCACTCTGCCAAAAACGGCCAACATCCGAGCGGCGGTTCCCACTTTTGCGTCGGCGTCGTAAACCCCGCCCCGGCAGACGCGGTTTGCCCTACTCGTGCGACGGTCGCCGGCGAGCGCGTCGAAAGACGCCGATATCGTGCGCTAATTGGCGCTCCTTGGCTTCTCCGGAGTGCCGCCACTCACTCCTCCAAAAACGGCGAAGATCCGAGCGGCGTTCTCCACTTTCGCATCGGCGTCCCGAACTCCGCCCGGGCTGACGCGGTTTACCGTACTCGTGCGACGGTCGCCGGCGGGCACGTCGAAAGACGCCGATATCGTGCCGTAATCGGCCCCGTTTGGCTTCGCCCGTGTGCCAGCACTCACTCGGCCAAAAACGGCGAACATCCGAGCAGCGTTTCCCACTTTCGCATCGGCGTCCCGAAGCCCGCCCCGGCAGACGCGGTTTGCCCTACTCGAGCGACGGTCGCCGGCGATCACGTCGAAAGGCGCCGAATTCGTGCACGAATCGATGCTTCTTGGTCTCGCAGGAGGGCCGCCACTCACTCCTGCAAAAACGGCGAAGATCCGAGTTGCGCTTCCCACTTTTTCGTCGGCGTCCCGAACTACGCCCCGGCTGACGCGGTTTACCGTACTCGTGCGACGGTCGCCGGCGGGCACTTCAAAATACGCCGATTTCGTGGGCGCATTCACGCTGTTTCGCTTCCCCGGAGTGCCAACACTCACTCTGCCGAAAGCGGCGATCATCCGAGCGGCGGTTCCCACTTTTGCGTCGGCTTCGCAAACGGCGCCCCGGCAGACGCGCTCGTGCGACGTACTCGTGCGACGGTCGCCGGCGAGCACGTCGAAAGACGCCGATATCGTGCTCGAATCGACCCCGTTTCGCTTCGCCGGAGTGCTGCCAGTCACGGCGCAGAAAACGGCGAACAAGTGTTTTTTTTTTTTTTTTTCCTAGAATTTGTGTTATAGAAGGCACATTTGATATCGGACGATAATTTTCAACTTTATCACGCGCACCGATTTTCGTGTAGAGGTTTGCAAGTTTATGGGAATTTCTCCACTTGGAATAATGCGATTTAGTAGTACTACGAGAACTTCATGGATGTACTCAAGGGTACGGGGCAAGTCAGTTACGTCAACACCTGCAGATTTTTTACACTTCAAACTGAAAATTGTTGGTTGTGAGTCCTCGTGTGATATTAAAGGCCGATTCGCTAACACATAGAACAAAGAAAGAAAGGAAGAAAAAACGCCCGCGCTCGCTCAAGAAACCTGGGTTCGCAACAAGTGGCAACAACAAGCAACCGAGCGAGTGCGCCAAAACCCGTGGCGGCCGAACAAACGCGAAGTCCCAACCGCGTCAGCCGGGGCGGCACGGGACAGGAAAAATCACTTCAGCCGGGGCGGCGGGGCACCGAATAAACCTCGTCACCTCGTCGCAGGATAAAAGAGGAAACAAAAAGTCTAAACAGCGTCTGCTGGAGCGAATGCGTAATAAAACAACAACAACAACAAAAAAAAAAACACCCGCGCTCAAGAAGTCTGCAATCACCACAAAAGGCGACTGTGACCGAGCAGCGTCAGCCGGGGCCGTGCGGAAACGGAAAAACCGCGACTACCGGGGCGTCGAGGCACCGAAAAATCCACTTCAGCCGCGGCGAAAAAAAAAAACAAAAAGAAAGACGGAGGGGGGGGGGGGGAACCACGTCTGCCGGGGCGAAGGAAAAAAAAAAACGCGTCTGCCGGGGCGAGCCCGGGTGCGGCACCACCGGGAAAACTGTGGCAAACAGACATGGCGATCGAGTGAGTGGGCCGCCAGCCAGGCTCAGCCAAAAAGTGCAAAGTCCGAACTGCGTCAGCCGGGGCGGCAAAAACCACGTCAGCCGGGGCGGCGCAAAAAACCGCGTCTGCCGGGGCGGCACGAAACCGCGTCAGCCGGGGCGGCGCGAAAACTGCGTCAGCCGGGGCGAAAGAAAAAAAAAAAAAAACGCGTCTGCCGGGGCGAGCCCGGGTGCGGCACCACCGGGAAAACTGTGGCAAACAGACATGGCGATCGAGTGAGTGGGCCGCCAGCCAGGCACAGCCGAAAAGTGCAAAGTCCGAACCGTGTCAGCCGGGGCGGCAAAAAACCGCGTCAGCCGGGGCGGCGCAAAAAACCGCGTCTGCCGGGGCGGCACGAAACCGCGTCAGCCGGGGCGGCGCGAAAACTGCGTCAGCCGGGGCGAAAGAAAAAAAAACGCGTCTGCCGGGGCGAGCCCGGGTGCGGCACCACCGGGAAAACTGTGGCAAACAGACATGGCGATCGAGTGAGTGGGCCGCCAGCAAGGCTCAGCCAAAAAGTGCTAAGTCCGAACTGCGTCAGCTGGGGCGGCAAAAAACCGCGTCTGCCGGGGCGGCACGAAACCGCGTCAGCCGGGGCGGCGCGAAAACCGCGTCTGCCGGGGCGGCACGAAACCGCGTCAGCCGGGGCGGCGCGAAAACTGCGTCAGCCGGGGCGAGCCCGGGTGCGGCACCACCGGGAAAACTGTGGCAAACAGACATGGCGATCGAGTGAGTGGGCCGCCAGCCAGGCACAGCCGAAAAGTGCTAAGTCCGAACTGCGTCAGCCGGGGCGGCAAAAACCGCGTCAGCCGGGGCGGCGCGAAAACCGCGTCTGCCGGGGCGGCACGAAACCGCGTCAGCCGGGGCGGCGCGAAAACTGCGTCAGCCGGGGCGAGCCCGGGTGCGGCACCACCGGGAAAACTGTGGCAAACAGACATGGCGATCGAGTGAGTGGGCCGCCAGCCAGGCTCAGCCAAAAAGTGCAAAGTCCGAACTGCGTCAGCCGGGGCGGCAAAAACCGCGTCAGCCGGGGCGGCGCAAAAAACCGCGTCTGCCGGGGCGGCACGAAACCGCGTCAGCCGGGGCGGCGCGAAAACTGCGTCAGCCGGGGCGAAAGAAAAAAAAAACGCGTCTGCCGGGGCGAGCCCGGGTGCGGCACCACCGGGAAAACTGTGGCAAACAGACATGGCGATCGAGTGAGTGGGCCGCCAGCAAGGCTCAGCCAAAAAGTGCCAAGTCCGAACTGCGTCAGCCGGGGCGGCAAAAAACCGCGTCTGCCGGGGCGGCACGAAACCGCGTCAGCCGGGGCGGCGCGAAAACCGCGTCTGCCGGGGCGGCACGAAACCGCGTCAGCCGGGGCGAGCCCGGGTGCGGCACCACCGGGAAAACTGTGGCAAACAGACATGGCGATCGAGTGAGTGGGCCGCCAGCCAGGCACAGCCGAAAAGTGCTAAGTCCGAACTGCGTCAGCCGGGGCGGCAAAAACCGCGTCAGCCGGGGCGGCGCAAAAACCGCGTCTGCCGGGGCGAATGCAAAAAAAACAAAGAAAAAAGCCCGCGCTTAATCAAAAGAAAACAAAGAAAAAAGCTTGCGCTTAATCAAAAGAAAACAAACAAAAAAAGTTCGCGCTTAAGCCTGGCGGTGGAACCACCGGGGCAAACAGACCTGGCGATCGAGTGAGTGGGCCGCCAGCCGGGGTGAGCCAAAAAGTGCAAAGTCGGAACCGCGTCAGCCGGGGCGGCGCGAAAACCGCGTCAGCCGGGGCGGCGCAAAAACTGCGTCAGCCGGGGCGGCACGGAAAAACGAAAACCGCGTCAGCCGGGGCGGCACGGAAAAACGAAAACCACGTCAGCCGGGGCGACATCAAAATGAGGAAAAAAAAAAAAAACTGCCTTAGGACACCTGCGTACACTTTCATGCGTTTGGGCATATCTCTCTGTAACACGCGCGCCCCTCGTTACGCGCGGCACTCTGTTTTCTCCGACACCCATATTTCGGCGGCATGTGGCACGCGCGCCCGTCCCTACGCACGGCACACCGCAGTGCTTTCTCGATATTTTTCTTTTCCTCCAACACCGTCATCTATAGGCTTTTAGTGACCTGTTGCTCGTGGCAAAAGTTCGCTAGCTCTGACACCTCTTGCATGCGCACCGTTTTTGCGCACGGTGCTATGCCGCAAAGCACGGCAGTCGCATGCGTTTCTCTCAGGCACCTCTTTTTTGACACAACGCTGTGGTGCTTAGAAACACACCCGCCGCTTTTGCGCACAGAACTCCACCGTACAGCACGGTAGTCACGTTTGTTCCACACGAACAGCAGTGTGCATCGTGCTACGACACTTTGAAAG
>NW_027465382.1:0-10000 GCF_043290135.1 Rhipicephalus microplus | reverse complement strand
CATTTCCCGACCGCCTGCAAGGACGGGGGATTCGGTGCTGGGCTCGGTCCCGTTTCGCTCGCAGCTACTCGGGGAATCCCTGTTGGTTTCTTTTCCTCCGCTTAGTGATATGCTTAAATTCAGCGGGTTGTCTCGCCTGATCTGAGGTCGACAGCGGATACATTCGCTTCCATCAACTTCCTGCACGACCGCGTGCGCTCGCCCTACCAAGTGCGCCCGCAACCCTGTACAGGGCCACTTCTTCACAAGGCTGGCAATCGGCTTCCCCGCTGCACGCGTGCGGCGCACAACCGGTGTGACGTGGAAGTGACGGGACACGTTCGTAAACCCATCGCGAACCGAGTACGACGCCCTACCAAGTGCGCCCGCAACCCTGTACAGGGTCACATCTTCACAAGGCTGGCAAGCGGCATTCCGCTGCGCGCGTGCGTCGTCCGAGCAGTTGCGTGATAAACGACCGTGTCGAAAGCCCAAACACCGCCGAGGCCAGTCGCCGCCGCCGCAAGGGCAGCCACGCAGCCTGGCGAGAGGCATCGTCTCGTGTAGCGTCGCCCCCGCCCCAACTGGAGTGGCCCAGTTTTTTGAACGGGACGGGAACTGCGAAGCACTTAGACCGACGGCGGACTACGACGAGAACGCCTTAAGCTTCGCCAACGTTTCGCCAACTCGTGCGGGAGACTTTTTCCGCTTCGCGGCAAGTCGTCGCGCCGTGCTCTCCGCATCAACCGCGTACGCAGCGAACCGCAAACGTCGGGCGCAGCCTCCTCACCTCCCTGCGCTTTGCGCGCGAACGTTCCCTGTTCGCGCGGCAAAGCCTGGAGGAGGCACGGCCCCGCAGCGTGTTCGAGCGCCCGGTCTACGGGACACCCTGCTTACTTCGAGGGCAACAAGCGCAACGCAAGGCTGCGATCTCGCGCACTTTGCGCACGGCTGGAGAAGCTTTGCTGGCCGGCTTTCGCTCCTCGTGTTTACCGTGCGTTAAAGTTGCGCGTCCGTGGCTCTCGCAGCTCTTGCGCGCCCGGTCGCAGAGAGGAGTACGCAACCTCGACCGCACTTTCCCTGCAGGCTTCCTTCCGACTCGAAGTCCTGCGGCGGTCTCAACGAGGTGCCACATCCTCAATGCAGTCGGTCGCCCCCGTTTCGGTTGGGCTCTGGCACGACGGTCGCCACCGTCTCGCCCTTGAGTGGCCGCTGTTGGCGCTCGCTGTGAGGTGTTCAGCGTGCTGTCCGTGTTGCCGACGCGGTCAAAACGAGTCGACGGCTCACGTTCCCTTGTGCGCCGAAGGCTCTCTTGATATGTGATCCGACCCTCAGACAGACGAAGCCAAGGGAAGACCCAAGGCCGCAATGTGCGTTCAAAGAATCAGTGCTCAGTGTGTCCTGCAATTCACACCAAGTCTCGCAGCTGGCTGCGTTCTTCATCGACCCGAGAACCGAGTGATCCACCGCTTAGAGTCGTGAAAAAGTGTTTGTTCAATTCCGTACAGTCAAAACCAAACGTTTCTGGCACTCGGCCAAACAGTGGCCAAGAAGGGCGCTTTTCAGCGCACGCTTGGACTCCAAAACTCTGCCGCGCCTTTTTCGGCTGCCGCAAATCGAGCAAACGGTGTGTTTCGGACGGCGTTTCGCTTCCGCTACTTGCGAGTGCTTTCGTGGTCCACCCCTCTATAAATACTCGGGAGGCGTCGAAGCCGGTTCTCCAAGCCGGACCCGTAGGTATCGTTGTGTGCTCGCTCTCATTGGCCCGCCTAACCAGAAAATGCCTGCGGTACACCCATTTGGATAAGAGTGCACGCAGATGCGGGCCTCGACGGCTACACATTTCCTCGGGCGGCCGCCTCCCGGCCTCCGTGGAGCGCGGGATGCACGGTCCCATCGACAAGCCTCTCCCGTTTTTACCGTGGCGTCGCGGTTCACCACGGCGGGCGGGTCGGTCTCCTCCGCATAAAAAGGGGGACCCCCGCTTTTTGTTCCACGAAATCGCACAAGCTTTTTTCGCATCCACGGTTTGCCACCGCACACCAAAATGCCGATCCGGCTGCCTACTTTAGCCAACAGGTGGAGCCAGGCGCGCCGTACTTGCGCGGCACTTCCCACGTCCACCGAAGTCGGTGCCAAGGACCACTTTCGGCGCCGGAGCCGCGTACGAGCCTACTCGAGGCGGAAGAACGAAGCCAGCAAGGGCCTGGCCGCAAGTGCGTTCAATTGTCGGGACGTCCAAGTCCCTCGTTCTTCCGTGCTTCCTCTTTCGGCAAGTCGTTGCGGCACCTTCCCAAAGCGCGCAGACCCGCTAATCGCGACGAGCGCGACGTGGCCGTGCCGCCTTTCCCTCGGCAGCAAGCAAAACGCCTGGCAACGTCGACGCTCCCCTAACCGCGATCTCGCACCGTGTTTCGTGTGGCGAATTCAAAAGCCGGCCGGCGCTGCTGCAACCATTACGGTCGGTACGCATACGCCGCGGAGGGCGGGACGGTCATCGGAGCGTGCGGTTCCTCCATCGAGTACTGCGCACCTCGGCCGTCGCATCGCCGTGCCATGACCGGCCGCGCGTCAACGCGAACCGGTGCCAGCGAGATCCCTCGCCTGCAAGAACCGACCGGCAGCCTCCGTCACCCGAGGACGCGGAGGCGCTTGCCGCGGACGGCGGGACGGTATGCACTGGTGCACAGCGGACCCGTCACATCGCCAGTTCCTTGACCGACCGCCGACGCTTGTGCCGTTCCTCTCGTACTTGGCAGTCGCCGCGCGATTGTCGGGTCTCGTTCTTGCACGCTCGAACGGTCGGGAGGGCACTCGGCTGGCGTTTCGGGAACGCGCAGCCTCGCCTTCTACCGACGTAACCACGACTCGCCGTTCGCGCTCCGCCGCTCCTGTTTACAGTACTAGGCGGTCCCGCAGCGGTCGGGTCGCGCATTTCGAGCGCTTCGAGCCACGGTGCAGTGGCGGGTCGAAAGCCGACCTATGAGTGCGTTGCGCCGTTTGTACCCGCGTCCGCCACCTGGCCGACCGTCCAAGGTCGCGGTGTTGGCGTCCGCTGGGCGCAACAATTTGTCACGGGGTGCCGCTCCACATTCAGGCAGCCCCGTGGGGAAAAGCCGACCCCGCGTCCAAACGGGGTCAGCGGCAGAAAGTGTCGGGCGCAGACGCAGCTGAGGCGCTCACCCTTCACAATCCGTTAATGATCCTTCCGCAGGTTCACCTACGGAAACCTTGTTACGACTTTTACTTCCTCTAAATGATCAAGTTTGGTCATCTTTCCAACAGACCGGCGCAACCGAAAGGCCGCGCCGGACATCGGTCCGAAGACCTCACTAAATCATTCAATCGGTAGTAGCGACGGGCGGTGTGTACAAAGGGCAGGGACGTAATCAACGCGAGCTTATGACTCGCGCTTACTGGGAATTCCTCGTTCAAGGGGAACAATTGCAAGCCCCTATCCCAATCACGAAAGAAGTTCCACGGGTTACCCAGTCTTTTCAGACAGGGATAAAGACACGCTGCTTCCTTCAGTGTAGCGCGCGTGCGGCCCCGGACATCTAAGGGCATCACAGACCTGTTATTGCTCTGTTTCGTGCGGCTAGGAGCCGCTTGTCCCTCTAAGAAGGTTGTAAGGTGCTGGGAACCCCGCACCTATTTAATAGGCTAGAGTCTCGTTCGTTATCGGAATTAACCAGACAAATCGCTCCACCAACTAAGAACGGCCATGCACCACCATCCACCGAATCAAGAAAGAGCTCTCAATCTGTCAATCCTCCCAGTGTCCGGGCCGGGTAAGTTTTCCCGTGTTGAGTCAAATTAAGCCGCAGGCTCCACTCCTGGTGGTGCCCTTCCGTCAATTCCTTTAAGTTTCAGCTTTGCAACCATACTTCCCCCGGAACCCAAATACTTTGGTTTCCCGGAAGCTGCCCGCCGAGTCATTTGAGTAACTCAGGCGGATCGCTGGTTGGCATCGTTTATGGTCAGAACTAGGGCGGTATCTGATCGCCTTCGAACCTCTGACTTTCGTTCTTGATCAATGAAAACATTCTTGGCAAATGCTTTCGCAGTAGTTCGTCTTGCGACGGTCCAAGAATTTCACCTCTAGCGCCGCAATACGAATGCCCCCGTCCGTCCCTCTTAATCATTACCTCGTATTCCAAAAACCAACAGAACAGAAACGAGGTCTTGTTCTATTATTCCATGCAAGTTTATTCAGGCGACTCGCCTGCGTTGAGCACTCTAATTTTTTCAAAGTAAAAGCACCGGCCATCTCGAGGCACACAATGAAGTGCACCAAGAAAGAACCGGCATGATGTTCAGTCCGAGCCGTCGCATCGGGTAGATGCACTACTCGTCTGGAACTGAGATCCAACTACGAGCTTTTTAACCGCAGCAGCTTTAGTATACGCTATTGGAGCTGGAATTACCGCGGCTGCTGGCACCAGACTTGCCCTCCAATTGATCCTCGTTAAAGGATTTAGAGTGTACTCATTTCAATTACGGGGCCTCAAAAGAGTCCCGTATTGTTATTTTTCGTCACTACCTCCCCGTGCCGGGAGTGGGTAATTTGCGCGCCTGCTGCCTTCCTTGGATGTGGTAGCCGTTTCTCAGGCTCCCTCTCCGGAATCGAACCCTGATTCTCCGTTACCCGTAACAACCATGGTAAGCAAGTAACCTACCATCGAAAGTTGATAAGGCAGACACTTGAAAGAAACGTCGCCGGCTCGTGGCCATGCGATCAGCACAAAGTTATCCAGAGTCACCACACAATACGGGCCGAAACCCGATCGATCTTGGTCTAATAAAAGCACCCGTTACCCAAAGGGCTCCAGGCTCACTGCATGTATTAGCTCTAGAATTGCCACAGTTATCCAAGTAGGAAGAAACGATCTAAGGAACCATAACTGATTTAATGAGCCATTCGCGGTTTCGCCTTATTTCGGCATGTACTTAGACATGCATGGCTTAATCTTTGAGACAAGCATATGATTACTGGCAGGATCAACCAGGTAATCGTTCGACTGCGCGTCCGTCCTCGCCCTCGGCGGGCCGGACGCAGTCTGTGTGCGGCGGAGGCCACCTTCAGGCGCCCCAACACGCTTATTTTGCACTCCGAGATGACGGCGTTCGAGCTCGCTACGGCACAACCTTCCCGAAAGACGAGTGGGAGCCGTGCGGCAAGAAGCACGTTCATGCTCGCTCTTTTTCGTTGCATCGACTCGGTCGCGCCGTGCGGGTTGCCCAAGCCCGCTGCACTGTCGGTGGACCGGCCGGAACTAGCAACGGAGCCGAGACTGCAAAGCCGCCAGACGACGGGTCACGCCCGCGTCTTCGGCGCTTTCGCATCTGAATCGCCCGAGGACGACACGGAACACACCTCGATATCGTGGTAAAACGGCACCGTCCGACAACCAGCCCCTAACGCATCAAGCGGATGAGGCTGCAGACGACTGCCGTGGATTCCCCTGGAGCAGACCCGAGGACACGCTTGACGAGGCCGAAGCCCGCCGCATATCAGACACCCGGTCGCTTTCGCGTACGCCGCTCACGAGAACCCCCACATAATAGCAGCGATAAGTACCCAGACCTCCTTGGGCCCTAATACGAGCGTACTCGAGAAAATTTCACCGCGGGTGTGCCCCGAAACGTGTGGCATGTTGAGCGTGCCACAAGTCTACGTCGCTCTCAAACCCGCCGAGGTCGTAGAATTTGCGACCCTACTCACGAAATTCCCACCGAGGATACGGCCGCAAACGTACCGCACCTTGGGTAGGCCACGAGTTTGTGCAACACTACGCTGACGGCACAGCACCGAGGTCGTGCGCGCACGCACGGGAAAATTCCGCCGCGGTTTCTGCCGAAAACGTGAGGCACCACGACTCTCCGCAAGTTCGCGTCGACTGCGAAAGACCGAAGTCGTGAACGACGTGTCCGCTACTCGCCGCCGACACGCTGGACACCAAACGTACAACGACTCGACGGCGTCGTAGAGGCCCACGACGCGGTTTTCCTTAACGACGTCTCGGCGTGGCACCGACAGGTTAGAACGGCCGACCAACGTTCCCTGTCCGCCGTTCGGCTCAGTCGAAGGGCTCGGCGACTTCGGCAACGCTGCGAAGCCGCACGGTGACGCACGCCATGTCCCCATTTTTTTTTTTCTTTCTGCGTCTGCCGGGGTGCCCCTATAATAGCAGCGATAAGCACCCAGACCGCCGTGGGTCGCTCGCCCCGGCTGACGTGGTTTTTCGTACTCCTGCGGCGGTCGCCGTCAAGCACGTCCAAATACGCTACTTTCGTGGGCGCATTCACGCTCTTTCGCTTCGCCGGAGTGCCAGCACTCACTCTGCCAAAAACGGCGAACATCCGAGCGGCGGTTCCCACTTTTGCGTCGGCGTCGCAAACCCCGCCCCGGCAGACGAGGTTTGCCGTACTCGTGCGACGGTGGCCGGCGGGCACGTCGAAAGACGCCGATATCGTGCGCGAATTGGCGCACCTTGGCTTCACCGGAGTGCCGCCACTGACTCCTCCAAAAACGGCGAAGATCCGAGCGGCGCTTCCCACTTTCGCATCGGCGTCCCGAACTCCGCCCCGGCTAACGCGGTTTACCGTACTCGTGCGACGGTCGCCGGCGAGCACGTGGAAAGACGCCGATATCGTGCCCGAATCGGCTCCGTTCGGCTTCGCCGGAGTGCCAGCACTGGCTCGGCGAAAGACGACGAACATCCGAGCGACGGTTCTCACTATTGCGTACGCGTCGCAAACCCCGCCCCGGCAGACGCACTTTGCCGTACTCGTGCGACGGTCGCCGGCGAGCACGTAGAAAGACGCCGATATCGTGCCGGAATCGGCCCCGTTTGGCTTCGCCGGAGTGCCAGCACTCACTCGGCCACAAACGGCGAACATCCGAGCGGCGGTTCCCACTTAGCCGTCGGCGTCCCGAACTCCGCCCCGGCAGACGCGGTTGCCGAGCTCGTGCGACTAGCGACCGCGAAGCCGTCTCGCGACGCCGCTTTCGTGCGCGGCTCCCACTGCGACCTGGGTCACCCGAGGTCGACGAGCAAAAAAGAATGTCGAAAAAAATTTTTTTTTTTTTTTGCGTCTGCCGGGGTGCCCCTATAATAGCAGCGATAAGCACCCAGACCGCCATGGGTCGCTCGCCCCGGCTGACGTGGTTTTTCGTTTTCCTGCGGTGGTCGTCGTCAAGCACGTCCAAACACGCCACTTTCGTGGGCGCATTCGCGCTCTTTCGCTTCGCCGGAGTGCCAGCACTCACTCTGCCAAAAACGGCGAACATCCGAGCGGCGGTTCCCACTTTTGCGTCGGCGTCGCAAACCCCGCCCCGGCAGACGAGGTTTGCCGTACTCGTGCGACGGTGGCCGGCGGGCACGTCGAAAGACGCCGATATCGTGCGCGAATTGGCGCACCTTGGCTTCACCGGAGTGCCGCCACTGACTCCTCCAAAAACGGCGAAGATCCGAGCGGCGCTTCCCACTTTCGCATCGGCGTCCCGAACTCCGCCCCGGCTGACGCGGTTTACCGTACTCGTGCGACGGTCGCCGGCGAGCACGTGGAAAGACGCCGATATCGTGCCCGAATCGGCTCCGTTCGGCTTCGCCGGATTGCCAGCACTGGCTCGGCGAAAGACGACGAACATCCGAGCGACGGTTCTCACTATTGCGTACGCGTCGCAAACCCCGCCCCGGCAGACGCACTTTGCCGTACTCGTGCGACGGTCGCCGGCGAGCACGTAGAAAGACGCCGATATCGTGCCGGAATCGGCCCCGTTTGGCTTCGCCGGAGTGCCAGCACTCACTCGGCCACAAACGGCGAACATCCGAGCGGCGGTTCCCACTTAGCCGTCGGCGTCCCGAACTCCGCCCCGGCAGACGCGGTTGCCGAGCTCGTGCGACTAGCGACCGCGAAGCCGTCTCGCGACGCCGCTTTCGTGCGCGGCTCCCACTGCGACCTGGGTCACCCGAGGTCGACGAGCAAAAAAGAATGTCGAAAAAAATTTTTTTTTTTTTTTGCGTCTGCCGGGGTGCCCCTATAATAGCAGCGATAAGCACCCAGACCGCCATGGGTCGCTCGCCCCGGCTGACGTGGTTTTTCGTTTTCCTGCGGTGGTCGTCGTCAAGCACGTCCAAACACGCCACTTTCGTGGGCGCATTCGCGCTCTTTCGCTTCGCCGGAGTGCCAGCACTCACTCTGCCAAAAACGGCGAACATCCTAGTGGCGGTTCCCACTTTTGCGTCGGCGTCGCCAACCCCGCCCCGGCATACGCGGTTTGCCGTACTCGTGCGGCGGTGGCCGGCGGGCACGTCGAAAGACACCGATATCGTGCGCGAGTCGATGCTTCTTGGTCTCGCAGGAGGGCCGCCACTCACTCCTGCAAAAACGGCGAAGATCCGAGCGGCGCTTCCCACTTTTTCGTCGGCGTCGCAAACCTCGCCCCGGCAGACGCGCTTTGCCGTACTCGTGCGACGGTCGCCGGCGAGCACGTCGAAATACGCCGATATCGTGCCCGAATCGGCCCCGTTTCGCTTCGCCGGAGTGCCAGCACTCGCTCGGCCAAAGACGACGAACATCCGAGCGACGGTTCCCACTATTGCGTACGCGTCGCGAACCCCGCCCCGGCAGACGCGGTTTGCCGTACTCGTGCGGCGGTGGCCGGCGGGCACGTCGAAAGACGCCGATATCGTGCACGAATTGGCGCTCCTTGGCTTCACCGGAGTGCCAGCACTCACTCGGCCAAAAACGGCGAACATCCGAGCAGCGGTACCCACTTAGCCGTCGGCATCCCGAACTCCGCGCCGGCTGACGCGGTTGCCGAGCTCGTGCGACTAGCGACCGCGAACGCGTCTCGCGACGCCGCTTTCGTGCGCGGCTCCCATTGCGACCTGGGTTACCCGAGCTCGACCAGCAAAAAAGAAGGTCGAAAATTTTTTTTTTTTTTTTTCTGCGTCTGCCGGGGTGCCCCTATAATAGCAGCGATAAGCACCCAGACCGCCGTGTGTCGCTCGCCCCGGCTGACGTGGTTTTTCGTACTCCTGCAGCGGTCGCCGTCACGCACGTCCAAATACGCCACTTTCGTGGGCGCATTCGCGCTCTTTCGCGTCGCCGGAGTGCCAGCACTCACTCTGCCAAAAACGGCCAACATCCGAGCGGCGGTTCCCACTTTTGCGTCGGCGTCGTAAACCCCGCCCCGGCAGACGCGGTTTGCCCTACTCGTGCGACGGTCGCCGGCGAGCGCGTCGAAAGACGCCGATATCGTGCGCTAATTGGCGCTCCTTGGCTTCTCCGGAGTGCCGCCACTCACTCCTCCAAAAACGGCGAAGATCCGAGCGGCGTTCTCCACTTTCGCATCGGCGTCCCGAACTCCGCCCGGGCTGACGCGGTTTACCGTACTCGTGCGACGGTCGCCGGCGGGCACGTCGAAAGACGCCGATATCGTGCCGTAATCGGCCCCGTTTGGCTTCGCCCGAGTGCCAGCACTCACTCGGCCAAAAACGGCGAACATCCGAGCAGCGTTTCCCACTTTCGCATCGGCGTCCCGAAGCCCGCCCCGGCAGACGCGGTTTGCCCTACTCGAGCGACGGTCGCCGGCGATCACGTCGAAAGGCGCCGAATTCGTGCACGAATCGATGCTTCTTGGTCTCGCAGGAGGGCCGCCACTCACTCCTGCAAAAACGGCGAAGATCCGAGTTGCGCTTCCCACTTTTTCGTCGGCGTCCCGAACTACGCCCCGGCTGACGCGGTTTACCGTACTCGTGCGACGGTCGCCGGCGGGCACTTCAAAATACGCCGATTTCGTGGGCGCATTCACGCTGTTTCGCTTCCCCGGAGTGCCAACACTCACTCTGCCGAAAGCGGCGATCATCCGAGCGGCGGTTCCCACTTTTGCGTCGGCTTCGCAAACGGCGCCCCGGCAGACGCGCTCGTGCGACGTACTCGTGCGACGGTCGCCGGCGAGCACGTCGAAAGACGCCGATATCGTGCTCGAATCGACCCCGTTTCGCTTCGC
>NW_027465381.1:0-29456 GCF_043290135.1 Rhipicephalus microplus | reverse complement strand
ACTTGTGTAGAGTATCCCACCTGTTGAACTCGCTGACGAGGTCGTAGGTGTGTAGCCATTCTTCAACGTCATCCCTTTTGAGACCCAAGAATACTGGCGGATCACGCTGGTGGCTGTGGAGTGCCAGGGTCAACGGCGGAGGCTGCACTGGGCTGGTGGTGTTGGATGTACCAGGATTGCCTCTGCACTGCTATGGCAGGTGGTAGTAGACGACGACCGAGCGGAGCTCATGTGGAAACGTAGTGAGAGGACTGGGGGATCGAGAAGACCGTCCACCACTTATGAGGAAGAGCCTTCATTCGAGGCGAGCTCGAGCTGGCACACACTGATGGTTATATATACAGATGAGGAAATCATACAAAAGATGATGACACGTCGAATTGATAAAGAAGAGTCGGTGACTGCGCTCACAATATATACTTTCAATGTCTTGAGAAATGACAACAGGAAATGAAAGAAAACCGTGAAAAAGTGGTCCGTGCGAACTGCACACGAGCATACGTCCCTAAAACTTATATCTGACATCAAGATAGTTTGAGCAAATTATTGTTTCATCCTAACTACAAAATTATAAAGTCATATATCATCTAAAATATGGTTACTAGTTAGACATAGTGATCTATGAAGGCAATACTTTCAGCTAAAGCAAACTGCTTTAAACGAAACATGGTACGCAGAAGTGTTTAAGAAGTGTTAAGAAGTGTTTAAACAGGCTGGCGATGCAGATTATAAAGGAAACACTGCAGGCGTGGATAGAAGATGAGAGGGTGCTGGGGGAACTGCAGAATGGGTTTCGGAAACGCAGGAGGTTTTGAAGACAATCTGTTCGCACTGACGCAGTGCATCGAAATAGCAGAAAAGGAACACAGGCCCCTGTGGCTAGCATTTTTGGATATCGAGGGAGCGTACGATAGCGTGGTTCAAGAGGAATTGTGGGAAATACTGAACACACTAGGCGTGGAACATGTAGTCACTAATCTTTTAAAGGGTATCTATAAAGGTAACAAGGTAGTTATAAATGGAAAAAACAGGTATCCAAGCCTGCAGAGGTAAAACGGGGGCTTAGGCAGGGGTGCCCCCTGTCACCCTTATTATTTATGATGTACCTACAAGGATTAGAGGCAAAATTAGAGGGAAGTGGACTGGGCTTCAACCTCTCTTTAGTGAAACAAGGAAACTTATTGATCAGGCACTACCAGCATTAATGTACGCAGATGATATAGTGCTAATGGCCAACAACAAGGAAGATTTGCAGAGATTGATGGACATCTGCGGTAATGAGGGAGATAGGTTAGATTTTAGATTCAGTAAGGAAAAAATCAGCAGTCATGATTTTCAATGACAACGAAGTTAGTGAGCTTAGAATACAGGAGCTCACGCTAGAGATAACAGATAAAGTACAAATATCTGGGCGTATGGATAAGCAATGGGACCGAGTATCTGAGGGAACACGAAATATACATGACGACTAAAGGTAACAGGAATGCAGCAGTCATGAAAAATAGGGCACTGTGGAATTACAATAGGTATGATGTTGTGAGAGGAATACGGAAGGGGTCGTGGTTCCTGGGCTGACGTTCGGCAATGCGGTCTTGTGCATGAGATCAGAAGTTCAAGCAAGATTAGAAATTAGGCAACGTGGAATGGGTAGGCTTGCTTTAGGAACTCACGGGAATACACCAAATCAGGGAGTACAAGGTGATATGGGGATGGACATCATTTGAAGGCAGGGAAGCTAGCAGCAAGATAAAATTTGAGACGCGATTTGAGAGAAATGGGGGAAGAGCGTTGGGCTAGGAAGGTTTTCAGCTACTTGTACATGAAGAATGTCGATACAAAATGGAGGAAGCGAACCAAGGAAGTTGACTGGCAAATACTTAGAAAACAGCAGGTGGCCAAACCAAAAGAACTATCGGTTAAGAAGAAAGTGAAGGAAACGGAGACTGACATGTGGAGAATGGGCATGATTAAGAAGTCCGCACTAGAGATCTGTCGAACTTTTAAGCAGGAAATTGCCAATGAAAGGATCTATGAGAATGCTCGGGGTAGTTCTCTACTGTTTGAGGCCACGACGGGAGTACTGCAAACCAAGGCATATCGGGCCAAATACGAAGGGGTAGACACAGTATGTAGTGCGTGTGGAGAGGAAGAAGAAACTGCCGAACACTTGATAATGTTCTGTAAAGGGCTTCACCCTATAGTTCAGGATGATGGCGCAGAGTTTTTCAAAGCACTGGGGTTTAGGGACCGGGAGGGCAAAATAAACTTTAAACGGGTAGACTTAACTAGAAGGAGGTTATCTGATTGGTGACTAAAGTCAAGGCACGAGTGAAAATTAAACTCTTCACTGCAAAGTACGGATCTTCAAACTCACTTTTTAAGGGAAAAAAATAAATATAGTTTTTGGTTCATTAGGTATTACGGCTTGGTGGCGCTAGCCACCGCCCGATCTAAAAGATACAGCCATATCCATCCATCCATCCATCAAACAGACGAACGGACGGACGGACGGGCGGGCGGACAGACAGACAGACAGACAGACAGACAGACAGACAGACAGACAGACAGACAGACAGACAGACAGACAGAGAGACAGACAGACAGACAGACAGACAGAAAAGACGGACGTGAGGATGCACGGACGATTGCGCGGACGGCCGAACACACAGAAGGACTCATGGACGCACGAACGAACGCATGGACGGATGGACCTAATTGCCAAAGACTATATCGTGCAGCACATGCTTTCCAATACGCACTCAGATGCATCCATATGCAACCTACCACGATCTGAGAGGCGTGTATAGACTTACTGTTTTAAACTTCCCGCTGCAACCAGTACAAGAACCTCTCTCACTTCATTTCACAGACCGTGAAGCCGTGATAATGAAGGGACCTCACAATCCAGCCACTAGAACAACACAGCAATGGAAGGAACAAACTGACAGACAAGACAACAAACGAACAAAAACAAAAAGTTTGTTTGCATAATATACGCCCAGTATATTATACAATATTATACAATACAATAATTACGTCTTTCTAGTGATATAATGGGTAAACTTGTCACAGGAAAGTTACGGTTTACCGATGATCTCCCACTCTCGTGCTTTGCCGACTGTCATCATTCATTCCGTAGATATAGCGTGGTTTGTTGAAATGTTGCATAACACAATCAATACGATAACGCATGTAGCAGCATAATTGTTTTTGAATTGTGAATGAGTAATCGAATTGGTGGCTTCGTTCCACTCATAACGGGAAACTAAGCTAGCTAAAACAATTCAATGAATTAACAAAACCGGAAAATTGGTGCCTATTGAAATATGTGTGCTCGTTTACAGCCTTCTTTGGAAAGCTCCTGAAAGCATCGTGAACGTGCTCAATATGCGTCACGACTTTTTTCTTCCCTAGCTGTGCGTGAAACGTGCCTCACTTCATTGAACAGAATTGCAGAAACCATCGAGCTCGCAGCTGCAGATGAAGTGCGCACGTTGAACGGCTGGTTTCTAATTGTAAACCCATTTTTTGCACATCTCTTTTTTTACATTGACATAACTATGATATCAAAGTTTTACGGTCACCAATATAGAAAAAAAAAGACTTCTTTTGATGTGCCCGGGATCAGGCGAATGAATGCATTACGTGTCAATTTACCCTCTTAGAAAGCTTTTAGTTTAGCTTCAGCCAAGCTTATTTTGAACAACGTGCATTTGCAGGTCCTTAGGCTAAACATGTGGGAGACAGCTTGCGAGACGAAAGTTCCGTTCAAGTGCAGCAGGTGTTTTGCGAAGATATCACGTAAAGCACTGTACACACATGCGCTAAAATAAAAACCTATTGAATTGACGCAACGTAGTGGCAACACGAACTGAAAAGCTTATTCCTTGATACATGGTCTCTTTATAGTCTGAAATCACGTGAGACACGAGTGACAGCCGAGTACATCGGTGTGGCTTGCTAACTAGTTTAAAGAGGATGGGCGGGTGATAGTTGTTTATTGCCAACGCTGCACTATTTGTCCGGTTCTCTGTTACTCGATAAAATAAACGCATAAATATGCATAACTCCTATATGTATTTTCGTAGCGATGACAATTTTATAAAAAAGAGGACAAAGTGCGCATAACATAACAAAAAACAGATGGTGTTGTTTGAGTAGTTGCTATGTTTAACAACACGCAGAGCTCATGTTTCATGAATATACTTTCACGCATTTGGAAGTCGATGGTTGTTCAAAATGTGCTCAATGTTTGCTGGCATGTGGTACTGAAGAAGGCACTCACCTTAACGTGTGCGCGAAAAGCGAACAATTTTTTTACTGTATTGACGCAGTGTGGCCCTCGTAGTTTCGAATTTTCTCACTTCAGTTTTGATGAACACACAATATGAGGCTTATGCACTTCTCCAGAATAGGCGCTCCGCATCTCTGGTGGAAAAATGGTGAACCAAAATAAAAAAAGTAAAGCTTTTTCCATAGCAAAAGCGAAAGCATGCAGTAATCTTCTCTCGAATGTTCAGAACAAGCAGCTGATTGGTTAGCGAGGAGCCAAGTTAGCGGTCATCTTGTGTGCATCTTTCTTTGTCCCTGCTTCAGTTCACCTGGCAATACGTTATGCAGAGGGAGTAGGAGTTGTGAGCAAGGGGATGACAAAGAGAACGAGATATCTGTTTACATCTGGCAGTTCCCATTACCTCAAAAACTCCCAGCAAACAAAAATTCTGGGGGACATTGTAATCCTTGACTTAGGCAGGCGTCTCGTAATGGCCTTCGGCCCTAAAGTGTTGCTTGGGTCAGCTGCTCCGCATGCTGACAAAGCGAATCTCAGAGGTTACTTAGTACAACGCATGGTTTGGACAAGCTCTCTTACGTGCTGTGAAGATTGAAACTTCTGAATATGCTTCAATGAACTCAATGAAGTATTTTCATTATTTAATCTGGCACTAGTTTGGCGTTTAAATCCAGTTATTCCCAGGTATACTGTGTATCCAACGCAACCCTTTACAATCTATTTTAACAGCGCAGGTGCTCCAGGTGGACTTTTTTGCTATGCGGCGTACGGTTGGGTCACGGGAACAATTTGGGGCTCTCTAACGTGCAGCTACATTTAGATGTCCGTACCATTAGAATTTCACGTTAGCCAAAATGCGACCGCCATGCCTGAACAACGCCGGGTATATAACGCCAACAGCTGAGAACCGTAAGTATGGCGCCAAAAACAATCGTTAAATAATGCACGATCCATAGATGATATATATTTTTGATAACTATATTATATTATTACACAATTTATATGAATACATCACGCTGACTATTTAATTGATAAATAAATCATTATTCATGTACAACACTTGCAACTCACAAAAGAATCATTGAATGGAATATTTTATAAATATGCCATGCCATGCAACTGAGGCACATTTTCGTTTGCAAACTATTACAACAAAAAAGTTAGTATTTCTCTGCGCAGTCAAGAGAAGAAAGCCGTGTTACGTTCCCATCAGCCCGTAAGAGAGCGCTATTAGTGCAGAAAGCCTTAGATTTCTCATTTATCATGAAGACGGACCGCAGCCATTCACATTAGTGGATGAAGAATTCGCCAAGATGTTATGAAGGTAATATATAAAATCTTACTGGAGTAAGAAATTAGTTATGCTTATGACGTCATATTGACGTCATAGCAACGTGACTGCGGAGTAAACTAACGTTATACGGTGGCTTCATCCCATGATATCGTCGCTTGTTTGACCGATGTGCGCCACGGTGCAGCAGGCACTTACAGTGGTCGGCTTCTGACACCGAAGGCCACGAGTTCGATTCCGGCAGTGGCAATCACGTTTTGATGAAGGCGAAATCCTAGCTGCCGTTATATTGTGCGATGTAAGTTAACGTTGAAGAAGCTCAGATGGTCGAAATTTATGGAACCCTCGACTGCGACGTCTCTCACTTTCTTATCGTGGTTTTCGGGCGTAAAACGCCAGATACTATCGGTACAGGTTGACAGGTGGAGATATCCCGTCGACAAAGGCACTGCAGAAAGCTTGTCACGTCATCATTCACAGAGGCATTGCAAAAGCACGCTAGAGGCGGAAAGCTTCCTGTGAGGGAGGAATCAATGAAACCAAAAGATGAATGCGTATCCCTGCAAGTTACTGCTTACAATCTGCCACGTGGAGGCTCACAACTTCACTTGTTTGGAATATACACCAAGAGAGTAAACAAGGTCCGCACTTTGAAAAAAGCGGGAGCAGAAACTCATTGGACGTAATGACTTAGGTAGGTTATTAAAATTCTTTTATAGGTACCTGTCGAGTCCACTGGGGTGGATCACTTGTTATGGTGCTCGGCTGCTGACCTAATGCAAGGTTCCGGCTTCGGTCCCCACCGCGGCGGTCGCATTTCGATAAAGGCAAAATGGTTGAGTGTGGAATGTCGGTCCACGTTGGAGAATACCAGATGGTTGATATTCCGGAGCTCTCCACTAAAGTGTCTCTCATAATCATATCGTGGTTTTGGGGTGTATAGTGACGCAAGGTATTAGTAATTTCATTATTATTATTATTATTATTATTATTATTATTATTATTATTATTATTATCATTATTATTATTATTATTATTATTATTATTATTATTATTATTATCCTGTCCTGAGAAATCACGTTCGTTTGGGCAATCGGTGTTCTCGTTTAGCTTTGTTTTCTTCGAGTGCCGTGGTATGTGTCACAAATGCCCGAGGCAAATATATTTTAGTGTTGTGTATTCATCTCCTTAACGACTTCTGTCTATGGCAAAGTTACTACAGCGAATTTTCAGGGCTTCTTCAAATAAAACCGCATTCGGTTACTAGCGTTCATCAAATATATGAAGTTATTTGATAGCGAGGTGTTTGCAAATTGCTTTGTAATTAGCTATAACTATACTCACTCAGCTACCTTAAAATACAACAGTTTCACCGATTCAACACAAAGTTAAATGCAGCAATAGTGAAGCCATATGTAGTATGCTTGCACGACAGAATTCGTGTGACGTAACAGAAGGAAAAGTAGAGTTTACTCACGATCATGGTGCTTCTTAGTGCCCTATATTGCATTTGAGTGACAGCACGAAAAAGGTTTGGAGCACATATAGAGCGGCTTACGCCGAAGTCTGAAATTCTGTTCAAGCCACTTTAATAGAAAATAGAAAGCTATGGTGCTTAAAAGGCTCGCAATTCATGGCAACTTTTTGGAAAACGATTTGATAACATGCCTTATTTATAAGATTGCAGAGTACTTGTCTTTTTTTTTTTGTACAGCCCACTGACTTATTAGGTATATAATATTTTCGTTTCGTAAAGCAGGCATATATATGAAACTTGTAAAGTCTCAGATTGATGGAAAACTTGAAGAGATTGGGCATGACTAGCCGAATATATTGCTTAATTATTTAGCAGTTGCGGGAACGCCTGCCACGCATTTTAGGGGCTCCATTGGTACGGTATCAAATACATATCTCTGTTTCGATATTTTGCTTACCAAAACGCAAAAAGATGTTTTTTTTTTCGGACTCGACATTGTAAAGCACCGATACGGAGGGGCTGCCATAGGGGTACTGAACTTGACGTGGTTGTGTAGCGTGATTGATGAAGTCATTCTCTGCGAGATGAATGTTGTGACAGGTACGGGACGTCATCTGAAAACTCCTATATTCTAAATGTAAACGTTATTGATAATGCTTGTGCACAAAAGCCACCTTCCTCGCCCACACACATTAAAACGACCTAAAATGGCGATCAAGCACTATTGAAATATGATGCAATAAGCGTAGACCATCTTTGGTACCAAGGCAGGTTGCCTTGCACGGTTACAGGTGGCTTGCAGTCAAGTCTTTTGACATGTTTTACCGTCTAACCAATCTGTCACTGCTTCTGGCTCAGTTCATCGATGATTCAGAAGAATAGAAAAAACCAATCTTTGTTCCTTTAGCGAGTGATGGTAAGTACCAAATATGTTTTGCTTAGCTTCAACTAATGCGTTTTTCCTGGTCATACAACAGAAACTAGTGTGGCCTGCAAGCGGATTAACGCGAGCTAATCTTTCCGCTACTACGTCAAGTTATTTTTTTTTCAGAGTATTCGTGCATGCAATAAAGCGTGCTAATTTGTTCCTTTTGCACTCTCAAGAACTTGTTCAGTTGAATGTTTGTTCCCCATCGTGATCTGGAACAGAGATCGATCCTCCTGGTAAAAAACCAATTTCAGCTGTGCCAAAGAATTTAGTGAACTCTTTTTCGTGTTTTCACTTTACTGAATTGTTACCCAGCCGACACGAATCACTTCGAACACTGATAGTAATTATGACTTCATTTAACTGATCGTCCAGATCTAATTTTGCGTATATCTTTCCTACCAAAAATCAACCTTCAATCTTTATTAGGTTTTTACATTTTCGCTAGCCCTCCTAAATGAACTAATGTAGAGAAAACAAACCGTGATTTTATTAGGGCTACTTTTGAGGCAGTTAACTTCGAATTGGGCTCATTCTTGACATTTCTTTATTATATATGGTACTCATTGAGTGCAAAGTAACTGGGACAGTTTTCGAAATAAGGTACACGTGTTGACAAAAAATACACTCCTAATCGTGTCATCATTTCTAATACACATGCCCCATGGTATAAATCATACATTAAGCGCCTGTCTCGCAAAAAGAAACGGCTTTATCGCTTAGCGAATTCTTCTTCGAATCCAGCACGTTGAGAACTGTATGTAATTGCTGATCATTCGAACTTACGTGCTCTAAAGAGAGATAAAAATAATACTTAAACCTACACACTACCCGAAATGATCAAAACAGACATTCGTAAGTTCTGACGGGTCATTACCCCCCCCCCCCCCCCTTCCCTTCCTCAGCGACAGCTCTATCTTCGTGCTCCACTGCGGCGGCCTAGTGGCTAAGGTATTCGAATGCTGACCCGCAATTTGCGGTACCGAATCCCGGCTTAAGCGGCTGCATTTGCGATGCAGGCGAAAATGCTGTAGGCCCGTGTGCTCAGATTTGGGTGCACGTTAAAGAACCCCAGGTGGTCGAAATTTCCGGAGCCGTCCACTACGGCGCTCATCGAAGCGCATAGAAAAAGTCAGCTGGAGAGGCTAAAGCTGACGCCCACGGGGAAGTCGGTGCTCCGGTACCTCAACTACAGCGACACGTTCATCACCGATGCAGACCGGAAAAAGCGCATCCCGCTGTACATTAGAGAGTCGCTGTCCATCGCACCTATTCCACGCAACATGCATCCTACTTTCCACAAAAGTAGACGCAAGGCTAGAGCTAACGCTATTCGACGAAAGCTCAAGCAAGACTCGGACGCCTGCTGCACTGATGCGGCCAAGTATCCGCATAGAAACGCGTACGCTGTCAGCGTCGTCGATTCTCAAGGCCGAGAATTAGCGTCAGCCACGATAAACGCACTCAATTCAGACGCCGCAGAAGAATCGGCAATCACTCTAGCAACCACAACATGTACAGACGCCACGGTGATTTTCACCGACTCACAAGCCGCCTGCAGGAATTTCGCTAAGGGCCGTATTTCAGCCAATGCCATCAATATTTTGAAACGGCGAAGCACTCCACTCCCATACACTTGTGTAATATGGGGGCCAAGACACGAGGGTCTGCATGGAAATGAAGCGGCCCGCGCCGCTGCGCGCGAGCACATCAGCCGGGCTGCTCTCTGCCCACAGGACATTCGACCCGTCGTTGAAGAGACGGAAGTGGTTAAAAACACCTACTCGTCGTTACTCCAGCATTACAGGCGGGAGCGACGAGTATACCCTCCAGCACACCCAAAACTGACGAAAGAGGAAAGCGTAATACTGAGACCCCTGCAAAGCAGCACATACACACATAGGGCCCTAATGCACCGTCTCTACCCAACGAGATATAGCTCTATGTGCCCGCTTCGCAACGTACCGGACACCCTGGCGCACTTGCTTCTTGCATGCCAGTGTATTTCCAGACGTAATCTACAACAACACACGACTCATAACGAAGCAGGACGGACGAACGAAGACCTAACCGAAACGTGGGAGGCGAAGCTCACCCTCGAGGACCTGGAAGAGCAACAACTCGTCGCCAGGGCCAAGAGGGCAGTAGAAGCCAGAAGGTTCCTGGACTAAGGAGCCCTCCCACCTCAGGGTGACACCGGGCATTGCTCGGGGCACTGTTTCAAAATAAACGTTTACTTCTCTCTCTCACCCTCCACTACGGCGTCTCTCATAATGATATGATGATTTCGGGACGTTAAACCCCGCAAATAAATCAGGCTTTGTCTTCGGAAAAGACGCAGACGGTGATTTAATACCAATTGACGTTTGCGTGACCCCTTCTAATTGCACATTTTCGAACAATTTTTTAAATTTTAAGCAAGATTCACCCAGCAGACACTAAATCATGCAACTATCTTTTCATGCATCCTTTAACAGTTCATTCATCTCACATTCCTGAAGTCATTGATAAACTACAATTACATTGAGCTCCGGGTTTTGATTGCATGAAGAGCAAATTTGAAAGAAAAGCACTAGCATCTTCAGCTCTATCATATTGGCCGAAATAATCCAGAAATTCATAAACACATCGACTCTTCCTTCGCCATGTAAAATTGGAAATGTGCTTCCGCTACTTGAGTCTAGCAGCAAAATTTCCCCTGTGAATTACCGGCGGATGTCTCTCACCAGCACCTGTTTCAAACATTCAGAACACGTATTTTTACTAATCTGGTTAGCTTTCTCGAGCCTAACTCATTTTTCACGACAGATCAGCATGGTTTCCTCAAAACATTCTTATATGAAACGCAACTAATATCTTTCACTCACGGACAACACCGTATTTTAGATCGTGGCTCATCTGCTGAGTGTGTGTTTTTTTTAAATTTTAGTAAAGCATTTGAGAATGTTTGCAATCAACTACTTCTTCCAAACTAACTCTTTAAAAACTCGGTAGTAACAAAATAAAATAGATTAAATACTTTCTTCATAACCACAATCAGTTCATCACTGCTAATAATCACGACTCACATAAAACTGAGCTTCGTTCCGGCATGCCTCAGGAATCAGCACTAAGACCTGTTCTTTTTCTAATCTTTGTTGATGGTCTACTATCAACATTTACTACACCCGCTGACTTGTTTGCTGACAATCGCGTAATTTACCGTGAAATAACCAGTACTGACGATTATAACGCTTTTCAATCAAATACAAACTACAGGAGTGATAGTTGTAAGACCCGGGAAATGGAAATAAATAATAAGCAATGCAAAATTTTACGTGTTCATAAAAATTCGACCGCCCCCCCCCCCACTTGCGGTCTACCTGTGAGTTCATAATATTACTTGGGAGTTCATCAAGTGTCACTTGTCTCTTCACGTTAAGTACATAAGTAAAACTAACTGCATGTCTGGTTACTTATATCTTAACTATTACAACGCCCCCATCATCCTTAAAATCAGTACTTTATCAGTCATTAGTGCGCCCCAAATTCGCGTCTGCAGCAGCAGTGTGGGACCCACACAACGAAAACCTAATCTTTTCTCCAGAGGTCGTTCACGAAAATTCAATTCAATTTATTTGTAACCGCACTTCCAGTATCTATTAAATGAAAGCTAACCTATGGCTTCCTTCTCTACCATCACGGAGAAAAATAGCTCGCTTAACATTGTTTCATAACTTATACCATCATTCATCTCTTCGAAATGACTTCATTTCACCGCCACATTACTTATCTCACCGTATCGACTATCACTGCAAAGTCAGAATTCAAACAGGAAATACAAACAAATTAGGTCATTCTTTTTCTCCCAGAAGATCTCGACAATGGAACCACCTTTTCAATGTCATAGTCTTCATTACTGGTAACCAATTTTTCGCAGGACTGTAGCTTACCCTTTTTACCCAGGAAAATAACGTGTTCTGTTTATTGTTTTAGCTGATCAGTTGTTCATAACAAAAATTAGCTGACATTGTAACGCAGCCCCGTCACGGTGGTCTAGTGGTTAAGGTACTCGGCTACTGACCCGCAGGTCACGGGATCGAATCAGGCGGCGGTGGCTGTATTTCCGATGGAGGCGGAAATTTTGTAGGGCTATGTGCTCAGGTTTGCGTCCACGTTAAAGAACCCCAGGTGGTCTAAATTTCCGGAGCCCTACACTACGGCGTCTCTCTTAATCATATGGTGGTTTTGGGACGTTAAACCCCACATATCAATGAATCAATCAACAATGTAACGCAGGATTATTGTTCTTACCTTGTTTATTTATATTAGTATTTGCTAAGCATTTCCTAGCTACACGGTATGTACTGCTATTACTTGGTTGTTTTGTTGCAATACTGTATTACTTATGTTGTATTTCATTATTATCCTATTTTTGTACATTTTCCTGTTTACAGCTCTTCTCTGTAATGCCCTCGGGCCTTGAGGGTACAATAAATAAATAAAATAAAAAAAATAAGCAGGAATAAATTTTGCTCGAACAAAAACAACCAAGCGATGTTCGGTGAAACAAAAATGTCTCACTCGTTTCTTGACTTCATGCCATTGATGAACGAAAGACGATGCAATAAAATTTTAGAATATCACTCATACATGAATGCGCAATCTTGGTAAATTAAAAGAAAATTCGTAAAAAGCACTAAAATAATCAATGGTGGTGTTAAAGGGTGATTAGAGGCGTAACGGCTAGTGATAGATAAGAGTGCCAACAGAATAGTTAGAAAGTATGCAGGATGGCTGTATAAGGGTGTAATTCCTGTCTTGTGCACCGAAATCGCATGAATCATACATAAATAATGAAAGGGTTACATAGATGTGAAACGTTAGGAATTTGAAGAATAAAAAAATTTACTTGACAGATATTTGGGCCAGTAAGGTCGATCCGAGTCGCTAACGTAGTTACAATAGTAACTGGATTATTTTCCGACAGGTCATCATTCTATCGATTTATTGAGTCACTTCACCACTGCTTGTGACTCAACTAAAATTTGTCGTCTTAGTCTGCATTTGAAGCCCTTTGTGAGATTTTGAAGCCCTTGCGCGTCGTCAAATATTGCGTGTCAACTTTTGCGCGCCGAAAGCTTGCGCGTCAGCAAAACCTGGCGCTAAAAAGTAATCGTTCTCGGCGTTGAATAATCTAGCAGCTTTTTTTTTTTTCAAAAAGAAGCTTGCTGCCACGAATCTGAGTTTTCGATGACGGTAGGGTACCAGGATTCTTATTGCAATATTGTGTAGCAAACAGTATTTTATAATTCTGGCAGACCTTCCTGGCTTTGTCCTTAAATTATCCCTTTATCTCTTGCTATTGCATAAGCAAAATCACTATGCTTGCTGACGTCATCTTTATGCTTGGTAGTACATAACCAAAATGCAATATAATGATATCATGGCCCAAACTGGCTATAAGCTGTCTCGTGTCACGCTTTACGGCAGTGTCTCAATGTTCTGTGGCTCTTTTATAGCCATCATTATCATTGCGTTATTATGGCAATTAAGTGTTCTTTTTTCGATGGGTGCCTCAGTGATCGCTTCCCTTCAGAAAGTCGGAGGTGATGAAAACCAATCAACGTGGCCACTATGGTTTTTTTCGGCCAACAGGGGGTTGCATCATAAAAGAAGACCGAGTAATCGACAGAGACATGGACTTCAGCTTCAGCATTTCTTGCGAACGAGTGCACTGCTCATCCTTCAACTGCACGCACGGATTCCTTCAACGGAAGCGTACGTATACCTGTTGATATAATTTCTTGTCGGAAGTGTAAAGTTCCAACGAAGCATTTTTATTGTTACGGGCACAATGGGGTGATAGAAATTTTTAACACGTGAGTGTTCTATGCCATGGTCCACGTGCTGGACAAATTTCCGTCACGTGGATCACGTCGAAAATATGCGCATGACCAGAAGACAAAGTTCTGTCTACGGTAGTCGAACCAATGATCTCTGGGTTTGCAACAACAGATCTCGATGCTGGGCATGCTTTTCACTGTGTCATGATCACATTGTAGACTATAAAAATACGCCTTTTACATCTACCACTCTCTTTTCACTGTGTTCTTGGTAGTGCAGTAACGCCTCGTGACCATGCAATCCGTAATTAGTTCCTTTAATGCGCCGTTTTCTTTGCGTCCATCCCATTCGGCGCATTTCCATTAGAGGTGCACTTTTGTCAGCGCCCCAACATACGCCCAAGTGGCAACTCTACCGCAAGTGTCGGCATTTCGCATAGCATCCATTCATATTAAAAATAGCTCTATGATGCCCACCGGCTTCACCTGGCGTGAACGTTGTGTTGCTGCGATTCATCGCTGCCAACCAAAGAAAACACACGACGCCCATTGCGTTTCCTTCTGGTCAGGCAGGGGACTTCAATAAGTCCAACATGCCGTGAGTAGGCGACCTTAGTCCAAGTTCAGCGTCCAATCAGTCACTATCTCCTGGCTGACACATCGCTTCTGTCAGTGCCGCTCTCACAGTTAACTACTACTGCCAACACGATCACTTATGGCCACAAGCGTTACTTCAATCATTAAAGGTGGTCGTTAGTCTTTTGGATGGCGACGTATGACTATGCGTCAACATGAGTGCACCGCCCGCTCAGTGGTGATACAACTGTAAATCAGTAATAGGCCTTGCGCATGATCTCTCATATCGTATACAGGAAACATTCAGCTACGTCTGTAAGAAAACGTTTTACTTTCATCTTTTACTCATTTCCATGACGAAGAAATCAAACATGCCTTTTTTGATATAGCGTTGCGAGTTCTGCGAGATAGTGTGCACATGAGGCAACCCCTCAGTGTGATCATTTCTAAAAATAGACATTTTGCGTTTTGCTCAAAATAAATGATGAATTACGAGGAGACTCTTTCTGTCTTTTTGTTTTGTCTTACTTGGAAGAGTGGGAAGAATGCCCCAGCCATAATTCGTTGTTCACCCATGAAACTCGGGCTATGTAACGTATCCACTTAAAAACAATTACGCAACTTGCGCTTACTGCAGTGATGGCATAAATTGCTTTTGTTCTATATAGTTACTGGGAGCTAGTGATCCCGTGAGAATGTGTCTGTTGCGCAACAAATATATTTTGCTGTCACAAAAAAAGTGAATTCTTTCCCGAGAGAATATTTGCAACAGAGAGCAAAAATTCTATATGGAATATTTAGAGCAAGAAAAAAAACTAGTTTGCACAACAGGTATTCCGCTGAATTACCGCATATTATTTGTAGTGCTACAAAAATGTGGTGACACAAGACTCCTGTATTGCCCTCGCTAAAGACAGCAGCTGAACAACCGCGTGCAATGTTAAAAAGTACAAGAAAACACTAAGACATTTTTAGTGTGTTCGTTATCTGCTGTAATTTTCAGCTGTGCTCTCATGTCTAATTTTTTACTACCAGCTGCCAAACACCCCGACTGAAGTCACCCCCCTGCCGAATCCGGAAAGGCACTGGCCGGTATCCGAGGTGCTGCCCACGTCAGATCTGCACAGGTTCTCCTTAGAACGATGACGCTTACGACTGCAAAACTCACGCTGTACCACTCGCTACCAACACCCTGCAATTTGGTATTGCAGAGCTGCACAACATAAGGATTAAAGTACTTAACAATAGAAATTTTAATTAAATGAAGCTTCGCCTTGCTAAAAGCTACCCCGTAATACAGCCTTAAGCAAAGAAAGTAACCTATATGAAAAATCTGCGCAGCTTGCCCTAAGTCGCGCCATACTGGGTTTCAAAAGAGCACACGGAAACTATCTGATCCAAACTTGGCTAGGCTTTTATCATCTTTCCCACCTGTTGCTATGACATGCTATATGTAGCTACGTTTTTTGTTTTTATTTGTCTCTGTGTTAATGTATATCTTGCCATTTTCTGCCTTTATATATTTTACATTATTGCTTCGTTTCTTTCTTTTAAATGTGAAGCATTTTTAAGCAAACTTCGGTGACTTTGAGCATATCTATCTATCTATCTATCTATCTATCTATCTATCTATCTATCTATCTATCTATCTATCTATCTATCTATCTATCTATCTATCTATCTATCTATCTATCTATCTATCTATCTATCTATCTATCTATCTATCTATCTATCTATCTAGCCACCTACGACATTTAGCTCTCCTGGCCGTTTCAATAATGGTATCGATACCAAACTTGGTAGGGCATAACATGACTGTATCAAGAACATATTTGGCTAGTCATAAAATAAAAGTTATCACATGGATGTCATGAATGTCATGATTTACATTTCATGGTGCTGCAGCTCTTGCGGTGGCTTCGTTCACATGGCATGTTGCAAAACTGGTATAGTATGACATGATTGCATGGCAAACACAAGTGACAGACCCTAACATGAAAATTATAACTTGCGTGTCATGTAACAACTTGACAATACGCCATGCTCATGATGCGCTCTAAGTCATTTCGCTTGCGTCACATATAACAAATTTGGTATTAGGTACGTGAATGGATGACGAAGGTATCTGACTGGTGCAAACATGATAATCGAGAGATGCGTGTGATGTAACAACATGACTACATGCCACGCTCAGTATACGCTCGCGGACATTTCGCTAGCTTCACATATGACAAATTTGGTATTACGTGACTTCAATGGATGACGAAGCTATGTGACTTGTGCAAACATAATAATCTTGATATGCGTGTCTGGTGAGAACATGAATACACGCCGCAGTCAAGGCGCGAATACACTTGGACGCGACCCGGCGTGGTGATAGTCGGCGTTCATTTCGTCGTGTCACGCCTAGGGAGGCTTCATATGCGCGCGTCTCTGTGTTTTAGGGTGGTGACAACTCCGATCATGGTTGCTTACAACTGGCTAAAATGGCCCCCACACTTTACGGGCTGCCATGTTCGTTCTGAGTGGTCGCTCATTTACATTGACGGCAGCGTGGGTTTCAACGAGAAGAGGGCTTTTTTTGTATAGCAAGGGCTGAAAGCTGAAGGATTGTTTTCTGAAGTTAGCCGTGGTTTGGTAGAACAGGAAAGACATGTTCGTGACTCGAGTTTGTATAAAATACTGTTAAAACAGTTCGTTTCTCCCACTTGGTAGACCCACCACATTGGCGGAGTGAGGTTATTTAGTAAGCCTATATTTGCGAGGGGGAGAACCTCGATGTCACAATGAATGGACTTCAATGTCTGGGCACCATTCATGAAGCGTATTCACCTTAGCACTAAAAATACCTCAAAGGCCTCTTAGTGCAAGGCTCGAAACAGTGCTATTTATATGGTGGAACTCGTAAAAACAGGGAAGGCAGAACAAACAACCGGGTAGCTCGCGATGTTCTCTGTAAAACGAATAGCTCTGCTAGCCTGTTTCTCATACACTAAACATTGTTTTTCTCCGTAATATAATTTCCTACAGCAAGTTTAGTTCCTGCGAACGAATCTGTACAATGACTGCTTAGAACCTTACAAGCTGTAAGCATTGTCCCAAAAAGTAGGGCATTCAATCACATTACACCTCCCTCTCCTATGCTCACAAGCCTATATATTAGAATAGAAGAAAAGCAAAGGGGAGCAACGAGGGAAAAATAAAGTTTTTTCAGGTCAGATTTTATTGCAAACAGCATCCAAACGGCATCTGGCCTTGTGTCTTCAAACAATCCTGCCTCCCTTGCTGGAAGCTTGTGTCCTCGCAGTGGGCCTAGAGTAAAGCAATAAGACGGAAAATAATACATGGCTTCGACCACATATACGGAGTCCATACACATTTTCTCTACAAGCACTAAATAATAGCGGAGTTTACGATATCAAATCATCTGTGTGTCTTGTTATGAAACAAAAGGACGACCCAAATAACGATGCACCACGTAGGGCAATATTTGAGTTATGGGCTGACAACCGACTTGCTTACTGCACATATACTGCTCTGTTCAGGACCGACAGATAGACAGAAGGATGGACGCACACGAACAGTAAATCTGTCGCATTCTATGTTATAAAAGAGAAGTTCTGTTTGGAATTATTGAGCGAGCTTCGGTGTGGTTGCGCGTGTCATTGAAGCGAAGAACGAATACCCCATGGCAAGCCGCACAGAAGTTAGTTGCGTTGCAACTGTGAAGACACGCGCCTACAGGGAACGCTATATCGGCTCGTTTTGTCTACCTCTCCAAATGCCCTTCCTCGGCGACCAAGGTAAAATGGCAGGAATGCGAACATCTGCCAGCAAAGGAAGACGCAAACGGGAGCGTCTCTAGATGGTTTATGGACCTGGCGTTTTCCCAACACCACCTAGACTATTGAATAGTCAAGGTGGTGTTGGTTTTTCTCGACGAATGCAGCGACGGCTTCGGAAACCGACAAATTGCACATAGTGAATGCCTGCAGGACCACATATTCGACTACTCATATCATTCGATTGAGAGACTGCGATTCGACTACAAGGATAAACATGCATACTCAACCATCTCCCGCTCGCACAGTGTAACCGAACGAAGCCTAATTCATTATTATACTGTGCACGTTGTCGTGCTTACTTTGCTGAAACTGCTTTTCGTTGCATGGCTAAGTCAGCCTTTTCACGAAATGTGCGGTGATATACTCACCCACTCGCAATACAACGGGTACTTACCTCACAAACACGGCGAGAAGTAGTCTCGTCCAAGCAGTCTCACTTCACTTGTGTAGCCCAGCGTTTCCGTTGGCTAGAGCAAGGCGGGAAGCGGGATGGTCTCCAGGTGGTTTTACATTGTGACACGCAGCACCCCGGCATTTACACTTCAAGGTTCTTGTAGGTGTGGTTAGCGCGAGGATGATGTCGTAGCGGAAGCTGCGTCTATGGGGTAATCAAACACAGCTCATACCGCAGCGTGCACACCCACGCCAACATGCAGCTGGTGTAGTGCGACGGAACAAGAACGCCTGTCCGCAAGAACCAACATGGCGTCTGTTGCCACGGAAACCGGGACTGGCAACATTGTGTTTTAGCGGGTGGCGGCTAGTGGTGGGTCAAAGGCTGACACCACCCTAAAACACTGAGATGCGCGCACATGAAGGATCCCTAGTTACAGTGTTCTAGAAAACACTGTACACGCCCGGCGCCGGTCCTGCCATATACTCACAGGCGCGCACCGCGCTGCGTTGCTTTGACGCATGCGTGTTTCAGAGCCTCTAGCGTCCTTCGTCACAAAAAGAGGGAGACGCAGTGTTGTCTGGGTAACGCATCGGTGCAGATGCAGCACGTCGCATTTCGCGCCGGTTGTTGTCGGGCTGCGCCGACGGACGCTGGTTGCGCCGGTCACGTTTGGCGTCAGACTGTAGATAGTTTGCGTTTTCCTAACGTAGCTTCGCTGTGCCCGGCGTGCGCACACGTCAACGTTACGAAGGAGTGTATTGTACCCTTCATGATGCACTCGGCAAGCCGTTTCGCTAGCTCCATATATATTAAATTTGGTGTTATGCGACGTCGATGAATGACCAGAATATATGACTGGTGTAAACATGATGATCATGAGGCGCGTTTCATGTAAGAACATGACAGCATGCAACGCTTATAAAGGGCTCGCGGCGGTTTCGCTAGCTCGACATCAACTAAATTTGGCATCACATGACGTGATTGGATGGCGAAGGTAAACGACGCACCCAAACATGATAATCATGACACCGAAGTCGTGTACGACAAAACTTATTTCAACTTCGTAACGTTGTGGTGGTTCGAAAATGACATATCAACCTTCCTCATTCGTGCTTCGCATATAATTTATTCCTACTGTTCGTGGGATCTGCAAATTTTTTTTGCTCTCATTTTTTCTCTCAAATTTTTTCACTGACTTTTCCTTTTTTTATATAATTTACCATTACCATTCTATCACTTGCTTTTTGGGGTTGATTATTACATATATTTGTTCGGCTGTATTGGCTTTCAGACCAAAAGTGGTATTCCCGTTAAAAAATTTTTACAACTTCTATAACTCTGCTTGAAGAGGGCCTAAATTTTGTAGGATGACATGCTTGTTACTCAAAAGAACGATATGCGTATATTGTTGTGCGTAGCACGCATTTTAAGCGACATGTTTCTGAGCAAACTCCACACATAGATTTACCTATATCTGGATAGCTTGAAGGTCAGAAAGAGGTCACGGTATGTCTATGACTACATTAGATTTTAACTCACCACCAGACAAGTTCTGTGTAGCACAAGTTATTTCGCAATTCTCTGTCTGTTTTAAACGTATGACTCTCGCACATGAACTACCTTAGGATAATGCCACAAAACTTCCAGACATCCTGTTCGGTTTGCGTCCAAACCGCATATGTTGGGGGTATCAACCACGTATAAGCAAGCCTGTCCTACCACCCGAATCCGCTCAATCCAAACTAGCCAAAGGAATCATAAACAGCCATTGTTTTTATCACGCTCAAGGCAAATCATGTGAGCACACTATCGTGAAAAGGTTTCATAGTCAGTCGTAAACATTTTCTAAAGCAGGTTACCCTCCGCACGTTCAAACGTTCGTTGAGGAATCCTATAAGCCTCAGCACCTGGAGATGCAGCGCAGCTAGCACTGTGTCAAAAGCAGAAGCAGCAAGCTGTTATATCCGATCTTCCTGATATCTCGCACAAATTGAAAAACTTAGCTAAGCGTTCCAAAGTAAGGATAGCTTTTTTTTTTTTGGCTCCTGAAAAGTTGCTTTGTATTTGTCAACTTCATCACTGCAGTGCCAAACCGAAAGATTGTGAAAGAAAGCGTCAAACTGCATTTGTTACTTGTATGATAGGTGCAGTTTATCGCAACCCGCTTTTATATATACGACAAACAATATATTGAACATGTGGACCATTGTCTCAATGAAATATTAAGGAAACACAGTAGAAATTGAAGCAATGTGCAGGGTGGGTGGCTAGCCATAGAATGGAAGTTTTATGGCTGCGCACAGCAATTCAACGCATGTAGTGTAACCAAGAAAATACTTGACAAGCGAACAAGAGAGAATGTTCAGGCTGAAACTATTTCATGCCTGGCTTTCATGTGTACGTCAGCACTCCGTCTTTCAACCTCAATGAAGAATAACTGCCCTTCCAATTATGTTAGTGTTGTGCGCAGACTTTGTGATTTTGTTTTTCTTGAGCGATAGAATTATTCGAGAACGGCAACTGAACAATTTGTTGGAAGTTAGCGCCTGGGTTGGTTGTCTTTTTCCTGTGTGCCCGTTCATTCAGCACCAGTTTTCTCGTCAACAAACAGGCCCAAACAAACTTTCTGCCATCGTTTCGGCAACTGCGGTTGACATAGCAATGGCTGGCTTGTTGCATCTTATTTATGGTATTTTTTACCATTTGAAAGTATATTGCCTTATGGTAGTGGACCATACATTTAACTCGTCATTTGAATCAATGAACGTATTTTTTTCAAACGTGATCTTGATTTCTTGTTTGCTGCAACGCAAATACGATTTCGTTTATCAGACCGCTAATGTGAGTATAGATACTGGGATTTCTTATACTATAGCATAGAGAAATAGGAGGCAATATTTGTATCTGATCTCACTCAGTACGTCTTAAGAGCTAATTACACAGCATATGTAGTGTGAAGAACCAGCCCGGCAACATGGCTGAGCTGCTTGCGTGAGGACTTGGGAGGAATGCAAAGCCGAGGAAGACGGCACAGAGAATGGACCAGAATGGCCAATCCCCCATAGCGGGTACAAGCCAAAGCATATAGCAACAAGCAACAAGCACACAAAAAATCGCCTAATACTTGGTCAATACCCTGCATTAGGTGAAACCCAACCTCCAATATTTTCGACTAGACGACCCATTCAAAGGCGGAGGATTAGCGTCTTTATAAACAATAAAATTAGCTTAAAATATAAACTTTGATACAAATGTACGTCTTCTGAATGCTAAATTTTCGCATTAGATATTACCTTGCCATATTAATTGGCTTTCTCACTAATAAACGTCTACTTCCCTGCGGGCGTACAAGACACGAGAATGTTAGATATGTCAGCTAACTCAGGCTGCAAAGAAAAAACATCTAGACTGTGACTTCAATTCTCACCATACATACTGGGGTTTTAGAACGAATCAATGTGGCCAAAGGTTGGGGGACTGATCAGTAAACAACAATTTATTGTGCGTTAACGCTAGAAGTGCTACATATATTCGAGGTCGTTCACGCTCCGCTATATATTTAAACTTTGCAACCTCGGCTATTGCTTGTACATCATGAACAGCATTTGATTGCGCCGTCAAAAGTGACCACTTTCTTATAATGTTCAAGATCGCTGCCTTCATTAAAACACCATGTACCCAGTCCCGGCTCTTAATAAGTTATCTAAAATTTAAACAAAACCTAAAAGCTTCTTTAGACTCACCCTCACAAGATGGCGATGACACAAAGCTGTGAAATTAGGCGCCGTAAATAAAAGGGCATATAATTTGCTGTTCAATCGGTGAAGAGAGTAACCTATAGCTCATGGTAAAATTACTATTGTTCAAGAGATGACACACGACGACAGGCAGCTTGGAAGAACTAATACATATTCAGTCCCCTAAGAACTGGTCAGATTAAAAATTTCTTGCCACTGTATTTAAACGCACGGTGGCACAAGCTAAAGCAAAATATGACAAATGTTATTTCTATTTTCTTTAGAAACCTAAAAATAAGGAACCTTCATTTCAGTGTATGCGATCTCCCAAAATCCTGCCGCCAACAGTAAATACTGATTAAGAAATGCTATCATTAGATAAAACGACAAACTCCATAGTGTCAATTGGCAGAGGTCTAAAAATTAGGTATTCTTTGACTATGGATTACAGCTGCCAAAGGTCTAGCATAAGCACCGACTTTGAAAGCGTAACGCTGTCTGAAGCATCAAAAGTAATTCGTTGCTGTTTCTCGACTAAAAGATGCTGGTGCCCACGAGCATTTCTATTTAGCGTTGTACAAAAAGAACACCAAGAGTCCTTAGAGGAAAGCGTAGCACAGTCAAAACGAAGGCTGGAAGATCGTCATTTCCAGAAGCCGTTGTAAACTCTATTGGGGCTACTATTAGAAGTACGCTTGCAAGATATATCTTCTAGGCCGTTAATAATTTTTGTCAAGTTTAAAGGTGCCACTGCACTATAATTCGCCATTATACGGAGAAGCGAGGTATCTGCTACGTATTTGCTTTTTTGTTGATGCGTTGGTTGTTGACAATGAAGAATCATGGCCGAGCCCGGAAGGTATTCCTGTGAAGATTTTGGTACTTTACAGACAGGGCATAATTCTTCAAGTGTAATAGGTCCAGTATCAAAGAGTGACTTATACTCAAAGCATAAATTGGAGTCCGAATATAGAAAATTAGACGGATGAAGGAGCACAGGTCGTTGGGATGCTTCCTAGACTCAATAGTAATCGATCAGGTATTGCTTCTAAGGGGAAACATTCAAGCAATTAAATATTATTCGACAATAAGTTTTCTATGATTTGCAAAGGTCTTCCCATAAGGTACGTAAATGCTATTTTGAAACACCACCTGGCCAGACAAAAATAAAACATTGTAATAGCAACTAATGCTTCAATCTGTAAACAAAGGGTATGAGTGGGAAGTGCATGTGCTGTGTTGGATTGGTCTTTTTACGGAAATGACGGAAATTTCCTCTGTTCATAACAGATACTGTTATTCTTACAGACTGCCTGCCTGTCTGTTCCTAAGTACACAGTGTATGTCAAGTGCTTTAGAAATGCTTTATGCCCTTGCCCCAAGATATTTACTGCTCATTTGATCGGTATGGGTGCCATGTCATGAAGGTATATACCTCATTGCGTATGTATAAATACACTTATACTGGTCTCACATAATGGTCCCATAATTTCTACATTGCTGATGCTAGCACTTATTCACGTAGCACGATTTGAAAATTTTGCCACATTGCATAAATTTAAAAAGTTCTACTTGGCAACATTTCAGTTTTTTCATCAATATTACCCGTAAAAAGATCGATGGTGCTTCTCTATTTTATAGGCAAAAATATCAATTACGAGACTACGATGCCGAGTAATCGCACTGAACTTTACAGCGAAAGCTGTTATGAGATCACAACTCGGGTCTAGCACAGCGCCACCCTTGTCCGCCGCCGCCGCTGGTGTTCGTAACAATGGCACAGTGAGGCTCGAACACGGGTCTGCTGGGCGCGAGCCCAGTATTCTGCCACTGAGCCATGCTGGTGCTTGGGATTTCTTGGGAAACTTGCCTTAGGCAGGCTTTATGTCGTTAAAGCAATCGCGTTAATGCGACGCAAAGAGTTTTAAAAGAGGGAAAGAACAGCCAGTCGTTGCACAATGTGAATAGCGTTACGAGTGAGTGATGTAACGCTCCAACCTATTGCAAAAGCTTGTTATTGTTTTATTATTAACTGTGGCGCATACCCACCTCAGGCATGATTCCTCATTGTCATCAGCTACTGCATGAATCATTGGCACAAAATTCTTTTTAAGTATTTAGCGAATACGACACTTCTCAGAAGAATTACAAAAGATAGCATTGCGAACGCCGGCCTACTACCCAAAACCATAGAGTTTCCTATACACTAGCGGGAACTCGTGCGCTAGTGTCTGTGCGAGCTGCAACGCACGGCGCTTGAGCGAGCTTGGGAATGATGGGTAGTACACACATTTGTCTAATATTCGTACTTCTAGCCTGCTTTTGGCTCCGTGTGTGTTCGTGTGGCTTGGAGCTGTTTTCTTACGAAACAAACATTAGCAAAAGTTTAGCGGTTGCGCTTCACCATCTTATTATAGACTCACCTTTAAAAATCGGGTCACGAAGTTCAAAAGGGGTTGAATCTTTCTTCAACACAAAACCGAAACACAGCAATAAACGAAGCCGCAAGGACGATCCGCCACCCTCAGGTACGAAGACTAGGCACATGTGTGTATTACTCATCATTGCCATGGTTGCTGAATGATCGCAGTGACAGATTCCCGTTAATTTTAGGAAACTCTATGTCCGAATGTACCTATTATTAATGCCGTAGCGGTTATCAAGGAAGTGTATTTGCAGCAGTCACACAATGAGTGTTTAGAAGATGCTCTGAAAGGCCGGTCTTCTAGATTTCGCTGTGACTGTGCTGCGCCGTCAATGCAGGCCTGACATTTTCTGCCTACACAGGTCTTGTCTGTTACAGCCATGCACCCTTAGGCCTTCACTGTAACGAGAGTGAATGTCTGCGTAATTTGCTTTTAACACGCAGGCTATTTGAAAATCAAAATAAACGACTGTCAGAAGTTATTCTTCATAGGTTTGCTTTAAATTTATCGCTTCCGGTGGTCCTTCGCTTTGGAGGAACTGAAAAGGGCATAAGTCAAAGGAAGGCTTGCCAAGCCGTATGCGATTTGCTGAGAAACAATACCAAGTGAATGGAAAGCTTAGGCGTAAATTCTCTTTATTTTCAATCTATTAGCTTGTTGGGCTTCGTTTTTTTACACCATGTTTTACAAATTGCTTTTTTGTAAAAAAAAACATTCACATCTAAACGTGTTTGGCTGGTGAAACTATTGTATTGCTAAGATAATGTGCCGTCTGTTTCATGGCCGATCTCCCATGGTGGGTTGCGCCAGACATCTAAATGCCAACAAACTTTTGTCAGGGGTTGTAAGCATTGAATTACGACTGGTTACACAATCCGTTTTGTGCGACACCTTGTTACACAAACATGCATTCTGTGACACCTGGTTGTACTTTTAATTTTCTACCACACTGGATCGATGGCAACCTGGCATAGTGGGGCATACCTCAAAGTTCGTATCGGAGAAGTGAAGACTTGAAAATTATTGTGCGAGCCATACTGTTGTTGCTGACTTATTGCTGTTACTTAAATGCAACTAAAAATTACCTCAAAATTAAGCTTCGCCTTTAAAAGTTCAACGCGACAGTGATACCTTGTCCCTATAGTGCGCACCTCAACCAGTTGGCGCGGACATGTTATTGTGTCACATTAGTCGAAAGGATTACATAATGGATCACAACATTGTAACATGAAAGTGTCTTGTGTCAGTGAAGCTTTCGCATATGGCTGCATTATGTGTAACGGGTAACATGCTTTAAACTTCGGGCAATTACATGTGTGAAAGATTTTCGACTTTGCTATGCACCGACTACGTGGTCTTAAGCACAGTATCGTGTGTGCGTGTTTTGTAATGGTTTGTCGTGAAGTTGGTATGTTAGTCGCATGTTCTGACATCGATGGGAACGTTAGCTTGTAAAACACAATATTGCTGCGATTTTACATGCTGCATTGTGAATCCATCATGGCTACGTAAAAAAATTCGAGAACGGGAGTCAACCTCGAATCACTAATCATTCAGACAACGAGTAACGCAATAAATTGATTCATCGGCACACTGAACCACGTGTACTCCCGGTTTTCGTCATGCGCTCCACGCAAAAAAAAAAACGTTTTTTGCCGTCATTACATTATGAACAAGGAATGCGTTCGGGTCCCGCAACGTCTTTCTTTTTGTGTTTTGACAGTGGTCAGTGACCTGTTTTTTCAACAATATTGAGCGAACCGCCAAAACGCAAGTAGAGGCAATTTCGTTTTAATCAGAGGTCACGATGCCAGGCAATCGAAGTGGCCCGTGTAATTCTGGTTCAGGAGTTATTGAGTGGCCGGACTGCAGACAATCGATTGAAGCCTCCGGGCTGGATCTCTAACTTGAGGCACTCTCGGGGATTTGCGTCATAATCGATGTCATAGGCAGCCACTCCGAAGGAAACATTCAGTATATTGCGTTTGATGTCGCACACCTGCACGAAAGCGCATAAGGTCAGGTTGGGCGTTACAGGAAGGCTGCCAGGTAGCTCTTAGGTTCCAGGAACTAACCATTTGCAGGTATGTAAAAAAATGAAAAGAAAGGCACCATCATTCCTTTGAAGTTTATAGGTGTAGAACTTAGCAAACCACCACCTCATTGACCGTATCTATTCGTCTAGCAGCACTGCGAACTAGCGGCACCTTGTTCACAGTTTTTTTTCATCTTCAAAAATAACGTCCATTGTAACAATCGTGATTCCAGGTAATTCTGGTGCGGTGTACGGATCATCTCAAAGGTTCACAGGATATCCACAGAGTGAATGATGATGAGTTGGGCGAAGCATCCATCCGTCCGTCCATCCGTCTGTCCATCCATCCGTCCGTCCATCCATCCGTTTTTCTGTCTGTCTGTGTCATTTAGTTGAGTACGTCTTGGTGCTCTACTGTACAGGCCCTTAAATCAGTATAGACATTTTAACGGTAGTGCCATCATATTGCCTAGCAGGCAGCACCGTCCCTGGTCTGGCAACCCACTGGAGCGTGCGAAGCTGCACGTTGCTATGAAAAGTATTCGTACGGTTGCAGTTGCTGTCGGTCTTTTTAAGTGCGAATGCACTTTATAAGCGACCCTAAATCCGCCGTCCGCGGTGCGCCTCCTCCTCTCCCTTAGCAATGGCATGAGGAGCGGAGAGGACCGTCTGTATTAACGGCGCAGCGACGTCACACACCACGTGATTGCACGCGCTCCGCCCTCCGCTCCGTGGCTGCGCGCGCAGCCACGACTTGCTCGAGATCGGCAAGTCGTCACAGATCCATCGCAGACATCAACCTCAACTGCGATACCTCCAACAACGAGTATAGCGCAATCGAATGTGAGCATTGCACGCGTCGTTGAAGATGTCGCGCCGGTTGAAGACAAGACACGGCGGTGAAGGGCCCGTGATGCCGAGCGCAAGAAGGCGAAGCGGGCCGCGGACCTAAACTTCACTATAGTACGAATGTACTCCAACATATACGCGTAAACTCACCAAGATTTCCCGAGAGGGTCTAATGGTTTCTGTGAATCGCAATGTGATCACACGGGGGAGTTTACGTTAACTCACTGGCGAGTGCTAGCTTCACCCCCCTCTTAGCATCACCTCGTGCATTCGCACTTAACCATGTTCACCCTCGGGAAAATTCTTGGGAGTTCTTTTCGTTCTGGCGTGCCGAACTTCATCTAAAATAAAGCAGTTGAGGTATGAAATCAGTCTGGGAGACGTCCTAAAAGATTTTCTTCCGTTCGGGACAAATATAACAAGCGACGGTGGGAACGTGTGGCACGTGAATGGTGTCGTATGTTTTCGGCACTCTTTCTGTTGGAAAAACGTAAGAATAATTCAAGCATTGAAGCAAGGCAACCAGGTGCTAACACCCTTTGAACATCCAATGAGTTTGTTTTCCTGGACTGTAATACTTAAGTTTGTTTGTTTCCTTGCGGCATGTTTATGCTGCCACAGCGTCTACAACCCGTACATGCGATTGTGCGTGAGCGCGCAAATGGGATTTCTTGGCGGTGACGGCATTTGTTTGTTGCTCACGAACTATTCACTATCTTTTGCTCGACCTTTAATGAACCCTTCTCGCTCGCTAGTTTATTGCCCACCTCTGTAGACGAAGTTCGAACAAATGGTGCTCGTACATAAAAAGCAATGCTTAAGTTTACATGCCAGCACGCTTCTTTGCCCTTTTTTAGAGTCGTGGCGCTTGAATAGATTGCTGTGGTGATAAAGTGAAGATAGTTAGAAAAGAGCTTTGGTTAGAGCTCCTTCTGCCGATGAGGCACCAAGCGCGCCCGGGCTACAGGCTATAATTAGCCTAAGATCCACTTTGTGTTTATTTGATTTATTAATTTTGCCTACCGGTTGTACGGCTTTTGCGAAATCTTGGCTGTCGTTCGCAAAAATAAGCAGTGAAATTGACAGCTATAGAAATAATAGATACCTGCCCCAACGCGGTTTAATTTTGTTTTCCTCTAAGGAGAGAAGACACTATGTTATATGGTATCGCGCGCGGCTTGTCAACCATGGTTCTTAAAGACGCGAAAATTTTCTTCCTGAGGTAGTTATGCCTAAGATGAAATGCGCCGAATGCCCCCCCCCCCCTTTTTTTTTTCATGTATGTAGCTTCCATAGCGCAAATTGTGCACGATACATCCCGCCGTCTTACGTAAGTTGCACACTCACGCGAACGACTACGCCACATCATTTTGATGTAAAATTCTGTGAATGTTCGGGTAGCACTGAGCCGGTGCGCACAACACAAATTAAATGCGCAATGCTAGTTACCTCGAAGCGAGGTGAGGAATTTTTTGTCGGTTTTATTACAGCAAATTCAAGTACATTGATGACCATCTTGAGCTGAGCTACGCGGCTAGTTGTTTTGTTTTTGTTTTTGCCAAACACATCCCATTAAAATTTATTAATCAAAAGTGGCAGATCCTACGTACAGTGAGAATCAATGATATGCGAAGCACGAACGAGGAAGGTTGATATGTCACTTTAAAATCACCACCACGTTACGAGGTGGAGGTAAATTATGCCGTACACGGCTTCCGTGTCATTATTATCATGTTCGGATGTGTCGTTTACCTTTGTCATCTATTCACTTCATGTGAT
>NW_027465380.1:0-29517 GCF_043290135.1 Rhipicephalus microplus | reverse complement strand
GCTTTCAGATTAGATATCGCAGTTCCCGACTTGTAATGGTGAAAAACACTGCATCTCACTAAGTGACATTGATTAATGCGGTTTTACGACGGTTCATATCTTAACCTAACCTAACATTCCCACTTGTATTAAAAAACGCTCTATTACACTGTTTCGTTCACAATTAGGATATTTGCATAACCTCACAGTTTTTCACCAACTTATTGCAGTACAGAACGCTGTATCTCGCTAAATGACATTGTTCTTTAAGGTTTCACGATGCTTGCATGCGCTTTAACGAGAATATCACAATATAGCAGTTTCGCACTTGTAACGGTAGAACACGCAGTATTTGGCTTGTTCATGCCGTTTTGTGTGCTTTCACAACATTTCACTTATCGCAGTTTAATACTCGCTATAAAACAACACTATCTCGTTAGATGACGTCGTTTTTGGTGGTTTCACGACGCTACCTAGCTTAAACTAACATAACTCAACCTAACATAACCTTCGCACTTCTATCGTTAGAAAACGTTTTACTCGCTACTTTACATTGCTTTCTACAACATTACGACGGTTTCAAGCGCTTTCACATTAGATATCGCAGTTCCCAACTTGTAAAGGTGAAAAACACTGCATCTCACTAAGTGACATTGTTTATTGCGGTTTTACGACGGTTCATACCTTAACCTAACGTATCCTAACCTAACCTAACCCAACCTAACCTAACATAACCTAACCTAACCTAACCTAACCAAACCTAACCTAACGTAACCTAACCTAACCTAACCTAACCTAACCTAACGACGTTTGCAAGTGCTTTCACATTAGATATCGCAGTTCCCAACTTGTAATGGTGACAGAATCGAAAGTTGGGCTAGTTGGATATGCATGGTATAACTATCATTTAAAGCGCACGAAAAACAGACATAAAGAGAGGACAAGCGCTTGTCCTCTCTTTATGTCTGTTTTTCGTGCGCTTTGAATGATAGTTATACCTTGTAATGGTGAAAAACACTGCATCTCACTAAGTGACATTGTTTAATGCGGTTTTACGACGGTTCATATCTTAACCTAACCTAACATTCGTACTTGTATTGAAAAACGCTCTATTACACTGTTTCGTTCACAATTACGATATTTGCATAACCTCACAGTTTTTCACCAACTTATTGCAGTACAGAACGCTGTATCTCGCTAAATGACATCGTTCTTTAAGGTTTCACGATGCTTGCATGCGCTTTAACGAGAATATCACAATATAGCAGTTTCGCACTTGTAACGGTAGAACACGCAGTATTTGGCTTGTTCATGCCGTTTTGTGTGCATTCACAACATTTTACCTATCGCAGTTTAATACTCGCAATAAAACAACACTATCTCGTTAGATGACGTCGTTTTTTGGTAGTTTCACGACGCTACCTAGCTTAAACTAACCTAACCTAACCTAACCTTCGCACTTCTATCGTTAGAAAACGTTTACTCGCAACTTTACAATGTTTTCTACAAGATTACGACGGTTTCATGCGCTTTCACATTAGATATCGTAGTTCCCGACTTGTAATGTTGAAAAACACTACATCTCACTAAGTGACATTGTTTAATGCGGTTTTACGACGGTTGATATGTCAACCTAACCTAACATTCGCACTTGTATCTAAAGACGCTCAATTACACTGTTTCGTTCACAATTACGATATTTGCTTGACCTCACAGTTTCTCACCAACTTATTACAGTACAGAACGCTGTATCTCGCTAAATGACATCGTTCTTTAAGGTTTCACGATACTTGCATGCGCTTTACCGAGAATGTCAACATAGCAGTTTCGCACTTGTAACGGTACAACACGCAGTATTTGGCTTGTTCATGCCGTTTTGAGTGCTTTCACAACATTTTACCTGTCGCAGTTTCGTACTCGCATTAAAACAACACTATCTCGTTAGATGACGTCGTTTTTGGTGGTTTCACGACGCTACCTAGCTTAAACTAACATAACTCAAACTAACCGAACCTTCGCACTTCTATCGTTAGAAAACGTTTTATTCGCTACTTTACAATGTTTTCTACAAGATTACGACGGTTTCATGCGCTTTCACATTAGATATCGCAGTTCCCGACTTGTAATGGTGAAAAACACAGCATCTCACTAAGTGACATTGTTTAACGCGGTTTTAGCGCGGTTCATATCTTAACCTAACCTAACCTTACCTAAACCAACCTAACCTAACCTAACCTAACCAAACCTTACCTAACATACCCTAACCTAACCTAACCTAACCTAACCTAACCAAACCTAACCTAACCTAACCTAACGTAACCTAACCTAACCTAACCTAACCTAACCTAACCTAACGACGTTTGCAAGCGCTTTCACATTAGATATCGCAGTTCCCGACTTGTAATGGTGAAAAACACTGCATCTCACTAAGTGACATTGATTAATGCGGTTTTACGACGGTTCATATCTTAACCTAACCTAACATTCGCACTTGTATTAAAAAACGCTCTATTACACTGTTTCGTTCACAATTAGGATATTTGAATAACCTCACAGTTTTTTCACCAACTTATTGCAGCACAGAACGCTGTATCTCGCTAAATGACATTGTTCTTTAAGGTTTCACGATGCTTGCATGCGCTTTAACGAGAATATCACAATATAGCAGTTTCGCGCTTGTAACGGTAGAACACGCAGTATTTGGCTTGTTCATGCCGTTTTGTGTGCTTTCACAACATTTCACCTATCGCAGTTTAATACTCGCTATAAAACAACACTATCTCGTTAGATGACGTCGTTTTTGGTAGTTTCACGACGCTACCTAGCTTAAACTAACCTAACCTAACCTAACCGTCGCACTTCTATCGTTAGAAAACGTTTTACTCGCCACTTTACAATGTTTTCTACAAGATTACGACGGTTTCATGCGCTTTCACATTAGATATCGTAGTTCCCGACTTGTAATGTTGAAAAACACTACATCTCACTAAGTGACATTGTTTAATGCGGTTTTACGACGGTTGATATGTCAACCTAACCTAACATTCGCACTTGTATCTAAAGACGCTCAATTACACTGTTTCGTTCACAATTACGATATTTGCATAACCTCACAGTTTTTCACAGAACGCTGTATCTCGCTAAATGACATCGTTCTTTAAGGTTTCACGATGCTTGCATGCGCTTTAACGAGAATATCACAATATAGCAGTTTCGCACTTGTAACGGTAGAACACGCAGTATTTGGCTTGTTCATGCCGTTTTGTGTGCATTCACAACATTTTACCTATCGCAGTTTAATACTCGCAATAAAACAACACTATCTCGTTAGATGACGTCGTTTTTGGTAGTTTCACGACGCTACCTAGCTTAAACTAACCTAACCTAACCTAACCTTCGCACTTCTATCGTTAGAAAACGTTTACTCGCAACTTTACAATGTTTTCTACAAGATTACGACGGTTTCATGCGCTTTCACATTAGATATCGTAGTTCCCGACTTGTAATGTTGAAAAACACTACATCTCACTAAGTGACATTGTTTAATGCGGTTTTACGACGGTTGATATGTCAACCTAACCTAACATTCGCACTTGTATCTAAAGACGCTCAATTACACTGTATCGTTCACAATTACGATATTTGCTTGACCTCACAGTTTCTCACCAACTTATTACAGTACAGAACGCTGTATCTCGCTAAATGACATCGTTCTTTAAGGTTTCACGATACTTGCATGCGCTTTACCGAGAATGTCACAACATAGCAGTTTCGCACTTGTAACGGTACAACACGCAGTATTTGGCTTGTTCATGCCGTTTTGAGTGCTTTCACAACATTTTACCTGTCGCAGTTTCGTACTCGCATTAAAACAACACTATCTCGTTAGATGACGTCGTTTTTGGTGGTTTCACGACGCTACCTAGCTTAAACTAACATAACTCAAACTAACCGAACCTTCGCACTTCTATCGTTAGAAAACGTTTTATTCGCTACTTTACAATGTTTTCTACAAGATTACGACGGTTTCATGCGCTTTCACATTAGATATCGCAGTTCCCGACTTGTAATGGTGAAAAACACAGCATCTCACTAAGTGACATTGTTTAACGCGGTTTTAGTGCGGTTCATATCTTAACCTAACCTAACCTTACCTAAACCAACCTAACCTAACCTAACCTAACCAAACCTTACCTAACATACCCTAACCTAACCTAACCTAACCTAACCTAACCAAACCTAACCTAACCTAACCTAACGTAACCTAACCTAACCTAACCTAACCTAACCTAACCTAACGACGTTTGCGAGCGCTTTCACATTAGATATCGCAGTTCCCGACTTGTAATGGTGAAAAACACTGCATCTCTCTAAGTGACATTGATTAATGCGGTTTTACGACGGTTCATATCTTAACCTAACCTAACATTCGCACTTGTAATAAAAAACGCTCTATTACACTGTTTCGTTCACAATTAGGATATTTGCATAACCTCACAGTTTTTCACCAACTTATTGCAGTACAGAACGCTGTATCTCGCTAAATGACATTGTTCTTTAAGGTTTCACGATGCTTGCATGCGCTTTAACGAGAATATCACAATATAGCAGTTTCGCACTTGTAACGGTAGAACACGCAGTATTTGGCTTGTTCATGCCGTTTTGTGTGCTTTCACAACATTTCACCTATCGCAGTTTAATACTCGCTATAAAACAACACTATCTCGTTAGATGACGTCGTTTTTGGTAGTTTCACGACGCTACCTAGCTTAAACTAACCTAACCTAACCTAACCGTCGCACTTCTATCGTTAGAAAACGTTTTACTCGCCACTTTACAATGTTTTCTACAAGATTACGACGGTTTCATGCGCTTTCACATTAGATATCGTAGTTCCCGACTTGTAATGTTGAAAAACACTACATCTCACTAAGTGACATTGTTTAATGCGGTTTTACGACGTTTGATATGTCAACCTAACCTAACATTCGCACTTGTATCTAAAGACGCTCAATTACACTGTTTCGTTCACAATTACGATATTTGCTTGACCTCACAGTTTCTCGCCAACTTATTACAGTACAGAACGCTGTATCTCGCTAAATGACATCGTTCTTTAAGGTTTCACGATACTTGCATGCGCTTTACCGAGAATGTCACAACATAGCAGTTTCGCACTTGTAACGGTACAACACGCAGTATTTGGCTTGTTCATGCCGTTTTGTGTGCTTTCACAACATTTTACCTATCGCAGTTTTGTACTCGCAATAAAACAACACTATCTCGTTAGATGACGTCGTTTTTGGTGGTTTCACGACGCTACATGGCTTAAACTAACATAACTCAACCTAACATAACCCTTCGCACTTCTATCGTTAGAAAACGTTTTACTCGCTACTTTACATTGCTTTCTACAACATTACGACGGTTTCAAGCGCTTTCACATTAGATATCGCAGTTCCCAACTTGTAAAGGTGAAAAACACTGCATCTCACTAAGTGACATTGTTTAACGCGGTTTTAGCGCGGTTCATATCTTAACCTAACCTAACCTTACCTAAACCAACCTAACCTAACCTAACCTAACCCAAACCTTACCTAACATACCCTAACCTAACCTAACCTAACCTAACCTAACCAAACCTAACCTAACCTAACCTAACGTAACCTAACCTAACCTAACCTAACCTAACCTAACCTAACGACGTTTGCAAGCGCTTTCACATTAGATATCGCAGTTCCCGACTTGTAATGGTGAAAAACACTGCATCTCACTAAGTGACATTGATTAATGCGGTTTTACGACGGTTCATATCTTAACCTAACCTAACATTCGCACTTGTATTAAAAAACGCTCTATTACACTGTTTCGTTCACAATTAGGATATTTGCATAACCCTCACAGTTTATCACCAACTTATTGCAGTACAGAACGCTGTATCTCGCTAAATGACATTGTTCTTTAAGGTTTCACGATGCTTGCATGCGCTTTAACGAGAATATCACAATATAGCAGTTTCGCACTTGTAACGGTAGAACACGCAGTATTTGGCTTGTTTCATGCCGTTTTGTGTGCTTTCACAACATTTCACCTATCGCAGTTTAATACTCGCTATAAAACAACACTATCTCGTTAGATGACGTCGTTTTTGGTAGTTTCACGACGCTACCTAGCTTAAACTAACCTAACCTAACCTAACCTTTGCACTTCTATCGTTAGAAAACGTTTTACTCGCCACTTTACAATGTTTTCTACAAGATTACGACGGTTTCATGCGCTTTCACATTAGATATCGTAGTTCCCCCGACTTGTAATGTTGAAAAACACTACATCTCACTAAGTGACATTGTTTAATGCGGTTTTACGACGGTTGATATGTCAACCTAACCTAACATTCGCACTTGTATTTAAAGACGCTCAATTACACTGTTTCGTTCACAATTACGATATTTGCTTGACCTCACAGTTTCTCACCAACTTATTACAGTACAGAACGCTGTATCTCGCTAAATGACATCGTTCTTAAGGTTTCACGATACTTGCATGCGCTTTACCGAGAATGTCACAACATAGCAGTTTCGCACTTGTAACAGTACAACACGCAGTATTTGGCTTGTTCATGCCGTTTTGTGTGCTTTCACAACATTTTACCTATCGCAGTTTCGTACTCGCAATAAAACAACACTATCTCGTTAGATGACGTCGTTTTTGGTGGTTTCACGACGCTACCTAGCTTAAACTAACATAACTCAACCTAACATAACCTTCGCACTTCTATCGTTAGAAAACGTTTTACTCGCTACTTTACATTGCTTTCTACAACATTACGACGGTTTCAAGCGCTTTCACATTAGATATCGCAGTTCCAACTTGTAAAGGTGAAAAACACTGCATCCTCACCTAAGTGACATTGTTTATTGCGGTTTTACGACGGTTCATACCTTAACCTAACGTAACCTAACTAACCTAACCCTACACCCAACCTAACCTAACAAACATAACCTAACCAAACCTAACCTAACCAAACCTAACCTAACGTAACCTAACGTACCTAACCTAACCTAACCTACCGAACGACGTTTGCAAGCGCTTTCACATTAGATAATCGCAGTTCCCAACTTGTAATGGTGAAAAACACTGCCCATCTCACTAAGTGACATTGTTTAATGCGGTTTTACGACGGTTCATATCTTAACCTAACCTAACATTCGTACTTGTATTGAAAAACGCTCTATTACACTGTTTCGTTCACAATTACGATATTTGCATAACCTCACAGTTTTTCACCAACTTATTGCAGTACAGAACGCTGTATCTCGCTAAATGACATTGTTCTTTAAGGTTTCACGATGCTTGCATGCGCTTTAACGAGAATATCACAATATAGCAGTTTCGCACTTGTAACGGTAGAACACGCAGTATTTGGCTTGTTCATGCCGTTTTGTGTGCATTCACATTTCACCTATCGCAGTTTAATACTCGCAATAAAACAACACTATCTCCTTAGATGACGTCGTTTTTGGTAGTTTCACGACGCTACCTAGCTTAAACTAACCTAACCTAACCTAACCTTCGCACTTCTAACGTTAGAAAACGTTTTACTCGCAATTTTACAATGTTTTCTACAAGATTACGACGGTTTCATGCGCTTTCACATTAGATATCGTAGTTCCCGACTTGTAATGTTGAAAAACACTACATCTCACTAAGTGACATTGTTTAATGCGGTTTTACGACGGTTGATATCTCAACCTAACCTAACATTCGCACTTGTATCTAAATACGCTCAATTACACTGTTTCGTTCACAATTACGATATTTGCTTGACCTCACAGTTTCTCACCAACTTATTACAGTACAGAACGCTGTATCTCGCTAGATGACATCGTTCTTTAGGGTTTCACGATGCTTGCATGCGCTTTAACGAGAATATCACAATAAAGCAGTTTCGCACTTGTAACGGCACAAGACGCAGTATCTGGCTAGTTCATGCCATTTTGTGTGCTTTCCCAATATTTCACCTATCGCAGTTTCGTACTCGCAATAAAACAACACTATCTCGTTATGTGACATCGTTTTTGGTGGTTTCACGACGCTACCTAGCTCAAACTAACCGAACCTTCGCACTTCTACTCGTTAGAAAACGTTTTATTCGCTACTTTACAATGTTTTCTACAAGATTACGACGGTTTCATGCGCTTTCACATTAGATATCGCAGTTCCCGACTTGTAATGGTGGAAAAACACAGCATCTCACTAAGTGACATTGTTTAATGCGGTTTTAGCGCGGTTCATATCTTAACCTAACCTAACCTTACCTCACCCAACCTAACCTTACCCTAACCTAACCAAACCTTACCTAACATACCCTAACCTAACCTAACCTAACCAAACCTAACCTAACCTAACCTAACCTAACCTAACCTAACGACGTTTGCAAGCGCTTTCACATTAGATATCGCAGTTCCCGACTTGTAATGGTTAAAACACTGCATCTCACTAAGTGACATTGTTTAATGCGGTTTTACGACGGTTCATACCTTAACCTAACCTAACTCTAACCTAACCTAACCCAACCCAACTTAACCTAACCTAACCTAACCTAAACTAACCTAACCCAACCTAACCTAACCTAACCTAACCTAACCCAACCTAACCCAACCCATCCCAACCTAACCTAACCTAAGCTAACCTAACCTAACCTAACCAAACCTAACCTAACCTAACTTAACCTAACCTAACGTAACCTAACCTAACCTATTCTAACGTAACCTAACCTTACCTGACCTAACCTAACCTAACGTAACCTAACCTAACCTAACATAACCTAACGTAACCTAACCTAACCTAACCTAACGTAACCTAACGTAACCTAACCTAACCTAACCCAACCTAACCCAACCCAACCCAACCCCAACACCCAACCCAACCTAACCTAACCTAACCTAACCTTACCTAACCTAACCAAATTATCCTTACCTAACCTAACCTAACCTAACGTAACCTAACCTAACCTAACCTAACGTAACCTAACCTAACGTAACCTAACCTAAACCTAACCTAACCTAACCCAACCCAACCTAACCTAACCTAACCTAACCTAACCCAACTCAACCCAACCTAACCTAATCTAACCTAACCTAACCTAACCTAACCTAACCAAACCTAACCTAACCTAACCTAACCTAACCTAACCTAACCTAACGACGGTTGCAAGCGCTTTCACATTAAATATCGCAGTTCCCCACTTTTAATGGTGAAAAACACTGCATCTCAGTAATTGACATTGTTTAATGCGGTTTTACGACGGTTCATATCTTAACCTAACCTAACATTCGCACTTGTATCTAAAAACGCTCTATTACACTGTTTTGTTCACAATTACGATATTTGCATAACCTCACAGTTTTTCACCAACTTATTGCAGTACAGAACGCTGTATCTGCTAAATGACATTGTTCTTTAAGGTTTCACGATGCTTGCATGCGCTTTAACGAGAATATCACAATATAGCAGTTTCGCACTTGTAACGTAGAACACGCAGTATTTGGCTTGTTCATGCCGTTTTGTGTGCATTCACATTTCACCTATCGCAGTTTAATACTCGCAATAAAACAACACTATCTCGTTAGATGACGTCGTTTTTTGGTAGTTTCACGACGCTACCTAGCTTAAACTAACCTAACTAACCTAACCTTCGCACTTCTAACGTTAGAAAACGTTTTACTCGCAATTTTACAATGTTTTCTACAAGATTACGACGGTTTCATGCGCTTTCACATTAGATATCGTAGTTCCCGACTTGTAATGTTGAAAACACTACATCTCACTAAGTGACATTGTTTAATGCGGTTTTACGACGGTTGATATCTCAACCTAACCTAACATTCGCACTTGTATCTAAATACGCTCAATTACACTGTTTCGTTCACAATTACGATATTTGCTTGACCTCACAGTTTCTCACCAACTTATTACAGTACAGAACGCTGTATCTCGCTAGATGACATCGTTCTTTAAGGTTTCACGATACTTGCATGCGCTTTAACGAGAATATCACAATAAAGCAGTTTCGCACTTGTAACGGCACAAGACGCAGTATCTGGCTAGTTCATGCCATTTTGTGTGCTTTCCCAATATTTCACCTATCGCAGTTTCGTACTCGCAATAAAACACACTATCTCGTTAGATGACATCGTTTTTGGTGGTTTCACGACGCTACCTAGCTCAAACTAACCGAACCTTCGCACTTCTATCGTTAGAAAACGTTTTATTCGCTACTTTATAATGTTTTCTACAAGATTACGACGGTTTCATGCGCTTTCACATTAGATATCGCAGTTCCCGACTTGTAATGGTGGAAAACACAGCATCTCACTAAGTGACATTGTTTAATGCGGTTTTAGCGCGGTTCATATCTTAACCTAACCTAACCTTACCTCACCCAACCTAACCTAACCTAACCTAACCAAACCTTACCTAACATACCCTAACCCTAACCTAACCTAGCCTAACCAAACCTAACCTAACCTAACCTAACCTAACCTAACCTAACGACGTTTGCAAGCGCTTTCACATTAGATATCGCAGTTCCCGACTTGTAATGGTTAAAACACTGCATCCTCACTAAGTGACATTGTTTAATGCGGTTTTACGACGGTTCATACCTTAACCTAACCTAACCTAACCTAACCTTACCTAACCTAACCTAACCTAACCAACCCAACTTAACGTAACCTAACCTAACCTAACCTAAACTAACCTAACCCAACCTAACCTAACCTAACCTAACCTAACCCAACCTAACCCAACCCATCCCAACCTAACCTAACCTAAGCTAACCTAACCTAACCTAACCAAACCTAACCTAACCTAACTTAACCTAACCTAACGTAACCTAACCTAACCTATTCTAACGTAACCTAACCTTACCCCTGACCTAACCTAACCTAACGTAACCTAACCTAACCTAACATAACCTAACGTAACCTAACCTAACCTAACCTAACGTAACCTAACCTAACCTAACCCAACCTAACCCAACCCAACCCAACCCAACACCCAACCCAACCTAACCTAACCTAACCTAACCTTACCTAACCTAACCAAATTATCCTTACCTAACCTACACCTAACCTAACGTAACCTAACCTAACCTAACCTAACGTAACCTAACCTAACGTAACCTAACCTAACCTAACCTAACCCAACCCAACCTAACCTAACCTAACCTAACCTAACCCAACTCAACCCAACCTAACCTAATCTAACCTAACCTAACCTAACCTAACCTAACCAAACCTAACCTAACCTAACCTAACCTAACCTAACGACGGTTGCAAGCGCTTTCACATTAAATATCGCAGTTCCCCCACTTTTAATGGTGAAAAACAACTGCATCTCAGTAATTGACATTGTTTAATGCGGTTCTACGACGGTTCATATCTTAACCTAACCTAACATTCGCACTTGTATCTAAAAACGCCTCTATTACACTGTTTTGTTCACAATTACGATATTTGCATAACCTCACAGTTTTTCACCAAATTATTGCATTACAGAACGCTGTATCTCGCTAAATGACATTGTTCTTTAAGGTTTCACGATGCTTGCATGCGATTTAACGAGAATATCACAATATAGCAGTTTCGCACTTGTAACGGTAGAACACGCAGTATTTGGCTTGTTCATGCCAATTTGTGTGCTTTCACAACATTCTTCACCTATCGCAGTTTAATACTCGCTATAAAACAACACTATCTCGTTAGATGACGTCGTTTTTGGTAGTTTCACGACGCTACCTAGCTTAACTAACCTAACCTAAACCTAACCTTCGCACTTTCTATCGTTAGAAAACGTTTTACTCGCCACTTTATAATGTTTTCTACAAGATTACGACGGTTTCATGCGCTTTCACATTAGATATCGTAGTTCCCCGACTTGTAATGTTGAAAAACACTACATCTCACTAAGTGACATTGTTTAATGCGGTTTTACGACGGTTGATATGTCAACCTAACCTAACATTCGCACTTGTATCTAAAGACGCTCAATTACACTGTTTCGTTCAAAATTACGATATTTTGCTTGACCTCACAGTTTCTCACCAACTTATTACAGTACAGAACGCTGTATCTCGCTAAATGACATCGTTCATTAAGGTTTCACGATACTTGCATGCGCTTTACCGAGAATGTCACAACATAGCACTTTCGCACTTGTAACGTACAAACACGCAGTATTTGGCTTGTTCATGCCGTTTTGTGTGCTTTCACAACATTTCACCTATCGCAGTTTCGTACTCGCAATAAAACAACACTATCTCGTTAGATGACGTTGTTTTTGGTAGTTTCACGACGCTACCTAGCTTAAACTAACATAACTCAACCTAACATAACCTTCGCACTTCTATCGTTAGAAAACGTTTTACTCGCTACTTTACATTGCTTTCTACAACATTATGACGGTTTCTAGCGCTTTCACATTAGATATCGCAGTTCCCAACTTGTAAAGGTGAAAAACACTGCATCTCACTAAGTGACATTGTTTATTGCGGTTTTACGACGGTTCATACCTTAACCTAACGTAACCTAACCTAACCTAACCCAACCTAACCTAACATAACCTAACCTAACCTAACCTAACCTAACCAAACCTAACCTAACGTAACCTAACCTAACCTAACCTAACCTAACGACGTTTGCAAGTGCTTTCACATTAGATATCGCAGTTCCCAACTTGTATAGGTGAAAAAACACTGCATCTCACTAAGTGACATTGTTTAATGCGGTTTTAACGACGGTTCATATCTTAACCTAACCCTAACATTCGCACTTGTATTAAAAAAACGCTAAAACGCTCTATTACACTGTTTCGTTCACAATTAGGATATTTGCATAACCTCACAGTTTTTTCACCAACTTATTGCAGTACAGAACGCTGTATCTCGCTAAATGACATCGTTCTTTAAGGTTTCACGATGCTTGCATGCGCTTTAACGAGAATATCACAACATAGCAGTTTCGCACTTGTAACGGTACAACACGCAGTATTTGGCTTGTTCATGCCGTTTTGTGTGCTTTCACAACATTTCACCTATCGCAGTTTCGTACTCGCAATAAAACAACACTATCTCGTTAGATGACGTTGTTTTTGTAGTTTCACGACGCTACCTAGCTTAAACTAACATAACCTAACATGACCTTCGCACTTCTATCGTTAGAAAACGTTTTACTTGCTACTTTACATTGCTTTCTACAACATTACGACGGTTTCAAGCGCTTTCACATTAGATATCACAGTTCCCAACTTGTAAAGGTGAAAAACACTGCATCTCACTAAGTGACATTGTTTAATGCGGTTTTACGACGCTTCATACCTTAACCTAACCTAACCTAACCTAACCTTACCTAATCTAACCTAACCTAACCAACCCAGCTTAACCTAACCTAACCTAACCTAAACTAACCTAACCCACCTAACCTAACCTAACCTAACCTAACCCAACCTAACCCAACCCAACCCAACCTAACCTAACCTAACCTAACCTAACCTAACCAAACCTAACCTAACCTAACTTAACCTAACCTAACGTAACCTAACCTAACCTATTCTAACGTAACCTAACCTTACCTGACCTAACCTAACCTAACGTAACCTAACCTAACCTAACATAACCTAACGTAACCTAACCTAACCTAACCTAACGTAACCTAACCTAACCTAACCCAACCTAACCAACCCAACCCAACCCAACAACACCCAACCCAACCTAACCTAACCTAACCTAACTTTACCTAACCTAACCAAATTATCCTTACCTAACCTAACCTAACCTAACGTAACCTAACCTAACCTAACCTAACGTAACCTAACCTAACGTAACCTAACCTAACCTAACCTAACCTAACCCAACCTAACCTAACCTAACCTAACCTAACCTAACCCAACTCAACCCAACCTAACCTAATCTAACCTAACCTAACCTAACCTAACCTAACCAAACCTAACCTAACCTAACCTAACCTAACCTAACCTAACCTAACCTAACGACGGTTGCAAGCGCTTTCACAATAAATATCGCAGTTCCCCACTTGTAATGGTGAAAAACACTGCATCTCACTAAGTGACATTGTTTAATGCGGTTTTACGACGGTTCATATCTTAACCTAACCTAACATTCGTACTTGTATCTAAAGACGCTCAATTACACTGTTTCGTTCACAATTACGATATTTGCATAACCTCACAGTTTTTCACCAACTTATTGCAGTACAGAACGCTGTATCTCGCTAAATGACATCGTTCTTTAAGGTTTCACGATGCTTGCATGCGCTTTAACGAGAATATCCCAATATAGCAGTTTCGCACTTGTAACGGTAGAACACGCAGTATTTGGCTTTGTTATGGCGTTTATTAGCAGGCACACAGCGAGTATAGACAATGGCGACAGTAACGGCCAAGCACGGACTCCAAGCGCGAGCGGCGTCCTTTTTTCGGGTAGACCCACTAGAGAACACTTGAGAGTTTTTACCCACTTCAGTGTTCGGCGGCTTCTCTACAATCACCCCGGGTCGAAAAGGGAGCCGCCTGGCGACCTAGCAGCTTGTCACAACGATTGGGTCATAGTAAGCCTTCAGGCGCTCCACGTTGACTATGTCGCGCCCGCGGCGGCGCATGTCCGAAGATTGTTCAATTGGCTCGATAAGATAGTTGACCGGAGATGTGCGCTCGATCACACGGAAGGGACCTTCATATTTCGGAAGTAGTTTGGAAGAAAGGCCAGCTACAGAGGTCGGGATTGAGAGCCATACAAGGGAACCAGGAAGGAACGTAGGTTCAGAAGCGGCGGAGCCATCTCGAATACTCTTCTGCCGCTCTTGCTCATGCGTCGTAAATGTCTTGGCCAGCTCGCGACACTCTTCAGCAAGCCTGGCTGTCTCGGAAATAGGTGCACACTCAGATGGATCCGGCGTGTACGGGAGTATAGTGTCGATGGTGTGTGACGGGTGCCTTCCGTACAGCAAGAAGAAAGGTGAAAAACCGGTCGTGCTCTGAGGGGCGGTGTTGTAGGCATAGGTGACGAAGGGCAGTATAGTATCCCAATTCGTATGGTTGGCGGCGACGTACATCGAAAGCATGTCGCCGAGGGTGCGGTTAAAGCGTTCGGTCAGGCCATTCGTCTGCGGGTGGTAAGCAGTTGTTTTGCGGTGGACAGAATGGCACTCCATGAGAATGGCTTCGACGACTTCTGACAAGAAGACACGGCCTCGATCGCTGAGAAGCTCCTGAGGTGGACCATGGCGCAGTATAAATCGTTGCAGTAGGAAGGACGCAACATCACGCGCTGTAGCCGCAGGGATAGCGGCGGTTTCGGCGTATCGCGTTAAATGATCTACGGCGACGATGGCCCAGCGGTTACCAGCCGACGTCAGAGGAAGCGGCCCATACAAATCGATACCTATGCGCCCAAACGGACGCTCAGGGCAAGGTAACGGTTGAAGACTGGCTGGCGACATGTGTGCTGACGGTTTGCGGCGTTGGCAAGCGAGGCAGGAGCGAACGAACTGCTGCACGTAGCGGTACATCCCGCGCCAGAAGTAGCGTTGTCGAATGCGACGGTAGGTTTTGAATACCCCAGAGTGCGCGCATTGCGGATCAGAGTGGAAGGATTCACAGATCTCTGACCGCAGACTGCGGGGTATCACGAGTAACCACTGCCGGCCATCGGCGTCGTAATTGCGTCGGTGTAGAAGGCCGTCACGGATGGCGAAATGGCGAGCTTGACGACGCAAGGCACGCGTGGATGGCGTTGCGGAAGGATCAGCGAGCAAGTCGATGAGCGGGCCGATCGAATTATCCTTTCGCTGTTCGGTAGCGATGATGTCAACATCAATGGCAGAAACTGCAGTCGAGGATACTGAGCAGAGCACATCACCTTCAGGCAGAGGGGAGCGCGAGAGGGCGTCGGCGTCAGCATGCTGGCGTCCGTTGCGGTAAAGCACGCGAATGTCGTAGTCTTGTAAGCGAAGAGCCCAACGGGCGAGACGGCCTGAGGGATCCTTCAATGATGAAAGCCAGCATAGTGCATGATGGTCGGTGACGACATCGAATGGGCGACCATACAAATAAGGTCGAAACTTTGTAAGGGCCCAGACGATCGCCAGGCACTCTTTCTCCGTGACGGTGTAGTTTGTCTCGGCTCTCGTGAGCGTACGGCTTGCATATGCTACGACATATTCAGGGAATCCGGGTTTGCGCTGCGCCAGGACAGCGCCGAGGCCTACACCACTGGCGTCTGTATGCACCTCCGTCGGGGCCGTAGGGTCGTAGTGGCGTAGAATGGGAGGAGACGTCAGCAAATGGCGGAGCTTCGCGAACGCGTCGTCGCACTCAGACGACCACGAATTGAGGGGCCCGTTACTTCCAAGGAGCTTCGTCAGCGGTGATATAATCGTAGCAAAGTTTCGTATGAAGCGTCGGAAGTATGAGCACAGGCCAACGAAACTACGCAGTTCTTTGACGGACGCAGGTTTGGGGAATTCAGCCACGGCCCGAAGCTTGGCTGGGTCAGGAAGAATGCCATCCTTAGACACGACGTACCCTAGGATGGTCAGTTGCCGTGCTGCAAAGCGGCACTTCTGCAGATTTAGTTGCAAGCCGGCATTGCTCACACGTGCGAAAACTTCTTTCAGACGTTGGAGATGCGTGGAGAAATCTGGGGCGAACACAACAACGTCATCGAGGTAACACAAGCACGTGTGCCATTTCAAGTTGCGCAGCACGGTGTCCATCATGCGCTCAAAGGTCGCAGGAGCATTACATAGACCAAACGGCATGACGTTGAATTCGTACAAGCCGTCGGGTGTGATGAACGCAGTCTTCGGTCGAGCGTCATCAGCCATGGGTACTTGCCAGTACCCCGAGCGCAGATCGAGAGAAGAAAAAAATTCGGCTCCGTGAAGGCTGTCAATTGCGTCATCGATGCGCGGCAGTGGGTAAACATCCTTGCGCGTGATCTTATTGAGCCGTCTGTAGTCCACACAGAACCGCACAGAACCATCTTTCTTCGCGACAAGAACAACAGGAGACGCCCAGGGACTGTCCGAGGGCCGAATAACGTCGCGTCTGAGCATATCATCAACCTGCTCGTTAATTTCCCGACGTTCAGCAGGCGACACGCGGTAGGGACGTTGCCGTAATGGTGGATGGGCACCAGTGTCGATACGATGTGTAACAGCGGACGCGCGACCGAGAGAACTTCGCCCGACATCGAAAGAAGAATGATATTCTCGCAGCAGGTCCAGAAGCTGGGAACGCTGTACCGACGTAAGATTGTCATCAATGTAGGGGCCGAATACATCAGGAGATGATGAATCATAAGTGGAAACAGCGCTGACAGTACACGAACTGGGACAACGCGAGTCATCAGGTACGTCCAGGACTTGTGCGTTATCCACTGGTTCCACTCTGCCGAGACATTCCCCTCGAACCAAGGTAACAGTGTACGGGGATGGGTTGGTCACAAAAATAGCGGCGTTGCTCTGGGTGATTTGCACGGTCGCGAAAGGTACTAGCAACCCTTTCCGTCGGCAAGCACGGTCGGATGGCGAAACGAGCGCAATTGTGTCGGAGAGTCCAGCGCAGTAGACATGTACACCCATCGCTGAGCTTGGAGGCACTAAGGTGTCGTCTTTCACGAGAATCTTACTCAATTTTGAGGGACTGTCTTCCGGCGTCAAATGCGAGAAGGGTGAGAGTTCAATTTCGGCATTGGCACAATGGATGACGGCGTCGTTGCGGGAAAGAAAATCCCACCCCAGGATGACGTCATGAGAGCATGCAGGAATGATGATGAATTGGCCGACATACAGAACGTCCTGAACGACAACGCGAGCTGTGCACTCTGCTGAAGGATGGATACGATGTGAACCGGCAGTACGAAGGGACAACCCAGAAATCGGCGTCGTCACTTTTCGAAGCAAGCGGCAAAAGTTTTCGTCCATAACGGATACTGCAGCTCCAGTGTCAATAAGAGCAGACGCATGAACACCGTCCACAAGCACGTCGATGACATTAGATGGGCGGCTCTGAGGGCTTTCACATCGCAATAGCCTCGCAGTCCTTGCCTCGGGGACTGCGACGACTAGTTTTCCCGCTCATGAGTAGCTGAACTTGGCCTCATGGGGGACAGGGAACGACGTCGTGGAGACGGCGACCTTCGAGGAGATGGACCTGGGCGAGACGGCGGTGGCATAGACGGTGGTTCGTCGTGATAGGGACGGCTGAGGTGGCCAGCACTAGGCGAAGAAATTCGAGCCGGCTGTACACGATGGCAATAACGGGCTACGTGACCAGCGTAACCACAGGCAAAGCAGATGGGCCGGTTGTCGGGTGTGCGCCATCGGTTCGCTGGGGTAGGTCTTGTCCATGATGCAAGAGCCGATGGACGGAACGGTGGCTGGAAAGGCTGCAGGGGGTGCTGGAGCTGAGTCTGAGAGGTCACGTCAACATACGTAGCCGGCGTAGCCGCTGCAAAGGATGGAGGTCGTGCGGCAGCTTCGGCGTAAGTCAGTGGGGCGGGCGGTTGAACGACTGGAGGCGGCCTGGCGACCACTTGGGCGTAACTTGGGGGCGCAGGGGCCGGAAGCTGCTGTGGTTGGTACGCAGGCATGACCTCCGCTATTTCCTGCTCAATTGCTCGGCGTATGGGTGGAAGAATAGCAGTGGCCGATTGTTGAGCAGCCGGTGGGTGGGCGAAGTGCAGGATAGAGAACTGCCGCGCGATTTCCTCACGTATGAAGGACTTGAGGTCTGCCAGCAGTGCCACCTGATCACAGCTCGCCTCCAAGCCTGCAAGCCCTGCATCTCGTGGTGTGGAGCGACGGGTCATCGAACGCTGCCGGCGGAGCTCCTCATAGCTCTGGCACAGCGTGATGACCTCAGCTACTGTGCCTGGGTTTTTGGCAAGCAGCATCGTGAAGGCATCATCGTCAATGCCCTTCATGACGTTCCGGATCTTGTCTGATTCGGACATGCTGTCGTTAGATTTCTTGCACAGGTCCAGGACATCTTCTATGTAACTGGTGAATGACTCACCGGCCTGCTGAGCGCGTTCGCGTAAGCGCTGCTCGGCTTGCAGCTTACGAACGGCAGGGCGGCCAAAAACGTTGGTGATAGCGGTCTTGAAATTGGACCAGGTTGCGATATCGGACGCGTGGTTGTTGTACCACAAGCTCGCAACGCCCGCAAGGTAGAACACCAAGTTTGCCAACTTGCCGTCCTCGTCCCATTTGTTGGGCACGCTCACGCGCTCGTAAATAGCGAGCCAGTCCTCCACGTCAGTGCCATCGGCGCCCGTGAAGATGGGTGGATCTCGGATCCTGGGGACACCGGGACAAGGGGGTGGCATGGGAGGAGGCGTTTGCTGAGAGGCGTCGTGGGACATGGTAGACTCCAGGGTACGTGAGCGCAGTTCCCAGGGCATCAAAGGGGATCGTAGCACTCTCCACCAATTTGTTATGGCGTTTATTAGCAGGCACACAGCGAGTATAGACAATGGCGACAGTAACGGCCAAGCACGGACTCCAAGCGCGAGCGGCGTCCTTTTTTCGGGTAGACCCACTAGAGAACACTTGAGAGTTTTACCCACTTCAGTGTTCGGCGGCTTCTCTACAGCTTGTTCATGCCGTTTTGTGTGCATTCACAACATTTTACCTATCGCAGTTTAATACTCGCAATAAAACAACACTATCTCGTTAGATGACGTCGTTTTGGTAGTTTCACGACGCTACCTAGCTTAAAATAACCTAACCTAACCTAACCTTCGCACTTCTATCGTTAGAAAACGTTTACTCGCAACTTTACAATGTTTTCTACAAGATTACGACGGTTTCATGCGCTTTCACATTAGATATCGTAGTTCCCGACTTGTAATGTTGAAAAACACTACATCTCACTAAGTGACATTGTTTAATGCGGTTTTACGACGGTTGATATGTCAACCTAACCTAACATTCGCACTTGTATCTAAAGACGCTCAATTACACTGTTTCGTTCACAATTACGATATTTGCTTGACCTCACAGTTTCTCACCAACTTATTACAGTACAGAACGCTGTATCTCGCTAAATGACATCGTTCTTTAAGGTTTCACGATACTTGCATGCGCTTTACCGAGAATGTCACAACATAGCAGTTTCGCACTTGTAACGGTACAACACGCAGTATTTGGCTTGTTCATGCCGTTTTGTGTGCTTTCACAACATTTTACCTATCGCAGTTTCGTACTCGCAATAAAACAACACTATCTCGTTAGATGACGTCGTTTTTGGTGGTTTCACGACGCTACCTAGCTTAAACTAACATAACTCAACCTAACATAACCTTCGCACTTCTATCGTTAGAAAACGTTTTACTCGCTACTTTACATTGCTTTCTACAACATTACGACGGTTTCAAGCGCTTTCACATTAGATATCGCAGTTCCCAACTTGTAAAGGTGAAAAACACTGCATCTCACTAAGTGACATTGTTTATTGCGGTTTTACGACGGTTCATACCTTAACCTAACGTAACCTAACCTAACCTAACCCAACCTAACCTAACATAACCTAACCTAACCTAACCTAACCAAACCTAACCTAACGTAACCTAACCTAACCTAACCTAACCTAACCTAACCTAACCTAACGACGTTTGCAAGTGCTTTCACATTAGATATCGCAGTTCCCAACTTGTAATGGTGAAAAACACTGCATCTCACTAAGTGACATTGTTTAATGCGGTTTTACGACGGTTCATATCTTAACCTAACCTAACATTCGTACTTGTATTGAAAAACGCTCTAATACACTGTTTCGTTCACAATTACGATATTTGCATAACCTCACAGTTTTTCACCAACTTATTGCAGTACAGAACGCTGTATCTCGCTAAATGACATTGTTCTTTAAGGTTTCACGATGCTTGCATGCGCTTTAACGAGAATATCACAATATAGCAGTTTCGCACTTGTAACGGTAGAACACGCAGTATTTGGCTTGTTCATGCCGTTTTGTGTGCATTCACAACATTTCACCTATCGCAGTTTAATACTCGCAATAAAACAACACTATCTCGTTAGATGACGTCGTTTTTGATAGTTTCACGACGCTACCTAGCTTAAACTAACCTAACCTAACCTAACCTTCGAACTTCTAACGTTAGAAAACGTTTTACTCGCAATTTTACAATGTTTTCTACAAGATTACGACGGTTTCATGCGCTTTCACATTAGATATCGTAGTTCCCGACTTGTAATGTTGAAAAACACTACATCTCACTAAGTGACATTGTTTAATGATGTTTTACGACGGTTGATATCTCAACCTAACCTAACATTCGCACTTGTATCTAAATACGCTCAATTACACTGTTTCGTTCACAATTACGATATTTGCTTGACCTCACAGTTTCTCACCAACTTATTACAGTACAGAACGCTGTATCTCGCTAGATGACATCGTTCTTTAAGGTTTCACGATACTTGCATGCGCTTTAACGAGAATATCACAATAAAGCAGTTTCGCACTTGTAACGGCACAAGACGCAGTATCTGGCTAGTTCATGCCATTTTGTGTGCTTTCCCAATATTTCACCTATCGCAGTTTCGTACTCGCAATAAAACAACACTATCTCGTTAGATGACATCGTTTTTGGTGGTTTCACGACGCTACCTAGCTCAAACTAACCGAACCTTCGCACTTCTATCGTTAGAAAACGTTTTATTCGCTACTTTACAATGTTTTCTACAAGATTACGAAGGTTTCATGCGCTTTCACATTAGATATCGCAGTTCCCGACTTGTAATGGTGGAAAACAAAGCATCTCACTAAGTGACATTGTTTAATGCGGTTTTAGCGCGGTTCATATCTTAACCTAACCTAACCTTACCTAACCCAACCTAACCTAACCTAACCTAACCAAACCTTACCTAACATACCCTAACCTAACCTAACCTAACCTAACCTAACCTAACCTAACGACGTTTGCAAGCGCTTTAACATTAGATATCGCAGTTCCCGACTTGTAATGGTGAAAACACTGCATCTCACTAAGTGACATTGTTTAATGCGGTTTTACGACGGTTCATACCTTAACATAACCTAACCTAACCTAACCTTACCTAACCTAACCTAACCCAACCCAACTTAACCTAACCTAACCTAACCTAACCTAAACTAACCTAACCCAACCTAACCTAACCTAACCCAACCTAACCCAACCCATCCCAACCTAACCTAACCTAAGCTAACCTAACCTAACCTAACCAAACCTAACCTAACCTAACTTAACCTAACCTAACGTAACCTAACCTAACCTATTCTAACGTAACCTAACCTTACCTGACCTAACCTAACCTAACGTAACCTAACCTAACCTAACATAACCTAATGTAACCTAACCTAACCCAACCTAACCCAACCCAACCCAACCCAACCCAACAACACCCAACCCAACCTAACCTAACCTAACCTAACCTTACCTAACCTAACCAAATTATCCTTACCTAACCTAACCTAACCTAACGTAACCTAACCTAACCTAACCTAACGTAACCTAACGTAACGTAACCTAACCTAACCTAACCTAACCTAATCTAACCTAACCTAACCTAACCTAACCAAACCTAACCTAACCTAACCTAACCTAACCTAACCTAACCTAACCTAACGACGTTTGCAAGTGCTTTCACATTAGATATCGCAGTTCCCAACTTGTAATGGTGAAAAACACTGCATCTCACTAGGTGACATTGTTTAATGCGGTTTTACGACGGTTGATATGTCAACCTAACCTAACATTCGCACTCTTATCTAAAGACGCTCAATTACACTGTTTCGTTCACAATTACGATATTTGCTTGACCTCACAGTTTCTCACCAACCTATTACAGTACAGAACGCTGTATCTCGCTAAATGACATCGTTCTTTAAGGTTTCACGATACTGGCATGCGCTTTACCGAGAATGTCACAACATAGCAGTTTCGCACTTGTAACGGTACAACACGCAGTATTTGGCTTGTTCATGCCGTTTTGTGTGCTTTCACATTTTACCTATCGCAGTTTCGTACTCGCAATAAAACAACACTATCTCGTTAGCTGACGTCGTTTTTGGTGGTTTCACGACGCTACCTAGCTTAAACTAACATAACTCAACCTAACATAACCTTCGCACTTATATCGTTAGAAAACGTTTTACTCGCTACTTTACAATGTTTTCTACAAGATTACGACGGTTTCATGCGCTTTCACATTAGATATCGCAGTTCCCGACTTGTAATGGTGAAAAACACAGCATCTCACTAAGTGACATTGTTTAACGCGGTTTTAGCGCGGTTCATATCTTAACCTAACCTAACCTTACCTAAACCAACCTAACCTAACCTAACCTAACCAAACCTTACCTAACATACCCTAACCTAACCTAACCTAACCTAACCAAACCTAACCTAACCTAACCTAACGTAACCTAACCTAACCTAACCTAACTTAACCTAACGACGTTTGCAAGCGCTTTCACATTAGATATCGCAGTTCCCGACTTGTAATGGTGAAAAACACTGCATCTCACTAAGTGACATTAATAAATGCGGTTTTACGACGGTTCATATCTTAACCTAACCTAACATTCGCACTTGTATTAAAAAACGCTCTATTACACTGTTTCGTTCACAATTAGGATATTTGCATAACCTCACAGTTTTTCACCAACTTATTGCAGCACAGAACGCTGTATCTCGCTAAATGACATTGTTCTTTAAGGTTTCACGATGCTTGCATGCGCTTTAACGAGAATATCACAATATAGCAGTTTCGCACTTGTAACGGTAGAACACGCAGTATTTGGCTTGTTCATGCCGTTTTGTGTGCTTTCACAACATTTCACCTATCGCAGTTTAATACTCGCTATAAAACAACACTATCTCGTTAGATGACGTCGTTTTTGGTAGTTTCACGACGCTACCTAGCTTAAACTAACCTAACCTAACCTAACCGTCGCACTTCTATCGTTAGAAAACGTTTTACTCGCCACTTTACAATGTTTTCTACAAGATTACGACGGTTTCATGCGCTTTCACATTAGATATCGTAGTTCCCGACTTGTAATGTTGAAAAACACTACATCTCACTAAGTGACATTGTTTAATGCGGTTTTACGACGGTTGATATGTCAACCTAACCTAACATTCGCACTTGTATCTAAAGACGCTCAATTACACTGTTTCGTTCACAATTACGATATTTGCATAACCTCACAGTTTTTCACCAACTTATTGCAGTACAGAACGCTGTATCTCGCTAAATGACATCGTTCTTTAAGGTTTCACGATGCTTGCATGAGCTTTAACGAGAATATCACAATATAGCAGTTTCGCACTTGTAACGGTAGAACACGCAGTATTTGGCTTGTTCATGCCGTTTTGTGTGCATTCACAACATTTTACCTATCGCAGTTTAATACTCGCAATAAAACAACACTATCTCGTTAGATGACGTCGTTTTTGGTAGTTTCACGACGCTACCTAGCTTAAACTAACCTAACCTAACCTAACCTTCGCACTTCTATCGTTAGAAAACGTTTACTCGCAACTTCACAATGTTTTCTACAAGATTACGACGGTTTCATGCGCTTTCACATTAGATATCGTAGTTTCCGACTTGTAATGTTGAAAAACACTACATCTCACTAAGTGACATTGTTTAATGCGGTTTTACGACGGTTGATATGTCAACCTAACCTAACATTCGATCTTGTATCTAAAGACGCTCAATTACACTGTATCGTTCACAATTACAATATTTGCTTGACCTCACAGTTTCTCACCAACTTATTACAGTACAGAACGCTGTATCTCGCTAAATGACATCGTTCTTTAAGGTTTCACGATACTTGCATGCGCTTTACCGAGAATGTCACAACATAGCAGTTTCGCACTTGTAACGGTACAACACGCAGTATTTGGCTTGTTCATGCCGTTTTGAGTGCTTTCACAACATTTTACCTGTCGCAGTTTCGTACTCGCATTAAAACAACACTATCTCGTTAGATGACGTCGTTTTTGGTGGTTTCACGACGCTACCTAGCTTAAACTAACATAACTCAAACTAACCGAACCTTCGCACTTCTATCGTTAGAAAACGTTTTATTCGCTACTTTACAATGTTTTCTACAAGATTACGACGGTTTCATGCGCTTTCACATTAGATATCGCAGTTCCCGACTTGTAATGGTGAAAAACACAGCATCTCACTAAGTGACATTGTTTAACGCGGTTTTAGCGCGGTTCATATCTTAACCTAACCTAACCTTACCTAAACCAACCTAACCTAACCTAACCTAACCAAACCTTACCTAACATACCCTAACCTAACCTAACCTAACCTAACCGAACCGAACCTAACCTAACCTAACCTAACGTAACCTAACCTAACCTAACCTAACCTAACCTAACGACGTTTGCGAGCGCTTTCACATTAGATATCGCAGTTCCCGACTTGTAATGGTGAAAAACTGCATCTCTCTAAGTGACATTGATTAATGCGGTTTTACGACGGTTCATATCTTAACCTAACCTAACATTCGCACTTGTAATAAAAAACGCTCTATTACACTGTTTCGTTCACAATTAGGATATTTGCATAACCTCACAGTTTTTCACCAACTTATTGCAGTACAGAACGCTGTATCTCGCTAAATGACATTGTTCTTTAAGGTTTCACGATACTTGCATGCGCTTTACCGAGAATGTCACAACATAGCAGTTTCGCACTTGTAACGGTACAACACGCAGTATTTGGCTTGTTCATGCCGTTTTGTGTGCTTTCACAACATTTTACCTATCGCAGTTTCGTACTCGCAATAAAACAACACTATCTCGTTAGATGACGTCGTTTTTGGTGGTTTCACGACGCTACCTAGCTTAAACTAACATAACTCAACCTAACATAACGTTCGCACTTCTATCGTTAGAAAACGTTTTACTCGCCACTTTACAATGTTTTCTACAAGATTACGACGGTTTCATGCGCTTTCACATTAGATATCGTAGTTCCCGACTTGTAATGTTGAAAAACACTACATCTCACTAAGTGACATTGTTTAATGCGGTTTTACGACGGTTGATATGTCAACCTAACCTAACATTCGCACTTGTATCTAAAGACGCTCAATTACACTGTTTCGTTCACAATTACGATATTTGCTTGACCTCACAGTTTCTCGCCAACTTATTACAGTACAGAACGCTGTATCTCGCTAAATGACATCGTTCTTTAAGGTTTCACGATACTTGCATGCGCTTTACCGAGAATGTCACAACATAGCAGTTTCGCACTTGTAACGGTACAACACGCAGTATTTGGCTTGTTCATGCCGTTTTGTGTGCTTTCACAACATTTTACCTATCGCAGTTTTGTACTCGCAATAAAACAACACTATCTCGTTAGATGACGTCGTTTTTGGTGGTTTCACGACGCTACATGGCTTAAACTAACATAATTCAACCTAACATAACCTTCGCACTTCTATCGTTAGAAAACGTTTTACTCGCTACTTTACATTGCTTTCTACAACATTACGACGGTTTCAAGCGCTTTCACATTAGATATCGCAGTTCCCAACTTGTAAAGGTGAAAAACACTGCATCTCACTAAGTGACATTGTTTATTGCGGTTTTACGACGGTTCATACCTTAACCTAACGTAACCTACCTAACCTAACCTAACCCAACCTAACCTAACCTAACCTAACCAAACCTAACCTAACCTAACCTAACGTAACCTAACCTAACCTAACCTAACTTAACCTAACGACGTTTGCAAGCGCTTTCACATTAGATATCGCAGTTCCCGACTTGTAATGGTGAAAAACACTGCATCTCACTAAGTGACATTAATAAATGCGGTTTTACGACGGTTCATATCTTAACCTAACCTAACATTCGCACTTGTATTAAAAAACGCTCTATTACACTGTTTCGTTCACAATTAGGATATTTGCATAACCTCACAGTTTTTCACCAACTTATTGCAGCACAGAACGCTGTATCTCGCTAAATGACATTGTTCTTTAAGGTTTCACGATGCTTGCATGCGCTTTAACGAGAATATCACAATATAGCAGTTGAATATCACAATATAGCAGTTTCGCACTTGTAACGGTAGAACACGCAGTATTTGGCTTGTTCATGCCGTTTTGTGTGCTTTCACAACATTTCACCTATCGCAGTTTAATACTCGCTATAAAACAACACTATCTCGTTAGATGACGTCGTTTTTGGTAGTTTCACGACGCTACCTAGCTTAAACTAACCTAACCTAACCTAACCGTCGCACTTCTATCGTTAGAAAACGTTTTACTCGCCACTATACAATGTTTTCTACAAGATTACGACGGTTTCATGCGCTTTCACATTAGATATCGTAGTTCCCAACTTGTAATGGTGAAAAACACTGCATCTCACTAAGTGACATTGTTTAATGCGGTTTTACGACGGTTCATATCTTAACCTAACCTAACATTCGTACTTGTATTGAAAAACGCTCTATTACACTGTTTCGTTCACAATTACGATATTTGCATAACCTCACAGTTTTTCACCAACTTATTGCAGTACAGAACGCTGTATCTCGCTAAATGACATTGTTCTTTAAGGTTTCACGATGCTTGCATGCGCTTTAACGAGAATATCACAATATAGCAGTTTCGCACTTGTAACGGTAGAACACGCAGTATTTGGCTTGTTCATGCCGTTTTGTGTGCATTCACAACATTTCACCTATCGCAGTTTAATATTCGCAATAAAACAACACTATCTCGTTAGATGACGTCGTTTTTGGTAGTTTCACGACGCTACCTAGCTTAAACTAACCTAACCTAACCTAACCTTCGCACTTCTAACGTTAGAAAACGTTTTACTCGCAATTTTACAATGTTTTCTACAAGATTACGACGGTTTCATGCGCTTTCACATTAGATATCGTAGTTCCCGACTTGTAATGTTGAAAAACACTACATCTCACTAAGTGACATTGTTTAATGCGGTTTTACGACGGTTCATACCTTAACCTAACCTAACCTAACCTAACCTAAGCTTACCTAACCTAACCTAACCTAACCCAACCCAACTTAACCTAACCTAACCTAACCTAACCTAAACTAACCTAACCCAACCTAACCTAACCTAACCTAACCCAACCTAACCCAACCCATCCCAACCTAACCTAACCTAAGCTAACCTAACCTAACCTAACCAAACCTAACCTAACCTAACTTAACCTAACTTAACGTAACCTAACCTAACCTAACATAACCTAACGTAACCTAACCTAACCTAACCCAACCTAACCCAACCCAACCCAACCCAACCCAACCCAACAACACCCAACCCAACCTAACCTAACCTAACCTAACCTTACCTAACCTAACCAAATTATCCTTACCTAACCTAACCTAACCTAACCTAACGTAACCTAACCTAACATAACCTAACGTAACCTAACCTAACGTAACCTAACCTAACCTAACCTAACCTAATCTAACCTAACCTAACCTAACCAAACCTAACCTAACCTAACCTAACCTAACCTAACGACGGTTGCAAGCGCTTTCACAATAAATATCGCAGTTCCCCACTTTTAATGGTGAAAAACACTGCATCTCAGTAATTGACATTGTTTAATGCGGTTTTACGACGGTTCATATCTTAACCTAACCTAACATTCGCACTTGTATCTAAAGACGCTCAATTACACTGTTTCGTTCACAATTACGATATTTGCTTGACCTCACAGTTTCTCACCAACTTAATACAGTACAGAACGCTGTATCTCGCTAAATGACATCGTTCTTTAAGGTTTCACGATACTTGCATGCGCTTTACCGAGAATGTCACAACATAGCACTTTCGCACTTGTAACGGTACAACACGCAGTATTTGGCTTGTTCATGCCGTTTTGTGTGCTTTCACAACATTTTACCTATCGCAGTTTCGTACTCGCAATAAAACAACACTATCTCGTTAGATGACGTCGTTTTTGGTGGTTTCACGACGCTACCTAGCTTAAACTAACATAACTCAAACTAACCGAACCTTCGCACTTCTATCGTTAGAAAACGTTTTATTCGCTACTTTACAATGTTTTCTACAAGATTACGACGGTTTCATGCGCTTTCACATTAGATATCGCAGTTCCCGACTTGTAATGGTGAAAAACACAGCATCTCACTAAGTGACATTGTTTAACGCGGTTTTAGCGCGGTTCATATCTTAACCTAACCTAACCTTACCTAAACCAACCTAACCTAACCTAACCTAACCAAACCTTACCTAACATACCCTAACCTAACCTAACCTAACCTAAGCTAACCAAACCTAACCTAACCTAACCTAACCTAACCTAACCTAACGACGTTCGCAAGCGCTTTCACATTAGATATCGCAGTTCCCGACTTGTAATGGTGAAAAACACTGCATCTCACTAAGTGACATTG
>NW_027465379.1:0-29534 GCF_043290135.1 Rhipicephalus microplus | reverse complement strand
ACTCTCACCCGTGGGTCAGAACACTTCTCCAAAGATATCAGCGCAAACAAAAAAAAGAGACACGCCGCTCTCGGGAGGAAGCTCGAACCTCCAACCTTTCGGCTAACAGTTGATCGCGCTAGCCGATCTGCCACGAAAACAGTCGTGCTCCACTCTCACTACCATCAGAACATTTCTCCAAAGCTATCAGCGCAAAGAAAAAAAAGAGACACACCACTCTCAGGAGGGCTCGAACCTCCCACCTTTTGCTTAACAGCCGACGCAATAACAGATTGCGCTACGGAGACAGTCGTGCTCCACTCTCACCACCGTCAGAACATTTCTTAAAGCTATCAGTGCAAAGAAAAAAAGAGACACACCGCACTCGGGAGGGCTTGAACCTCCAACCTTTTAGCTAACAGCCGAACGCGCTAGCCAATAGCGTCACGGAGGTACTCGTGCTATACTCTTACCACCATCAGGACATTTTTCCAAAGCTATCAGCGCAAAGAAAAAAAAGAGACACACCGCTCATGAGAGGGCTCGAACCTCCAATCTTTTGGTTAACAGCCGATCGCGCTACCCAATTGCGCCAAGGAGATAGTCATGCTCTACTCTCAGCACCGTCAGAACATTTCTCCAAAGATATCAGTGCAAAGAAAAAAAAGCGACACACCGCTCATGGTAGGGCTCGAACATCCAACCTTTCGGCTAACAGCCGATCGCGCTAGCCAATTGCGCCAAGGAGATAGTCGTGCCTCCCCTCTCACCACCTTCAGAAAATTTCACCAAAGCTATCAGCGCAAAGAAAAAAGAGACACACCGCTCTCTGGAGGGCTCGAACCTCCAATCTTTTGCTTAACAGCTGACGCACTAGCAGATTGCGGCACAGAGACAGTCGTGCTCCATTCTCACCACCGTCAGAACATTTCTCCAAAGCTATCAGCGCAAAGAAAAAAAAGAGACACACCGCTCATGGGAGGGCTCGAACCTCTAACCTTTCGGTTAACAGCCGATCGCGCTAGCCAATTGCGCTAAGGAGATAGTCGTGCTCTACTCTCACCACCGTCAGAACATTTCTACAAAGATATCAGTGCAAAGAAAAAAAGCGACACACCGTTTATGGGAGGGCTCGAACATCCAACCTTTTGGTTAACCAGCCGATCGCGCTAGCCATTGCACCACGCACCCAACCGCGCTCCACTCTCACCACCGTCAGAACGTTTCTCTAAAGCTATCAGCACGAACAAAGAAAAAAAGAGACACACCGCTCTCAGGAGGACTCGAACCTCCAACCTTTTGGTTAACAGCCGAACGCGCTAGCCGATTGCGTCACAAAGGTAGTCGTGCTCCACTCTCACCACCATCAGAACATTTTTCCAGAGGTATCAGCGCAAAGAAAAAAAAGAGACACAACGCTCTCAGGAGTGCTCGAATCTCCAACCTTTTGGTTGAGAGTGATCGCGCTAGCCGATTCTGCCACGGAAACAGTCGTACTCTACTCTCACCACCGTCAGAACATTTCTCCAAAGATATCAGTGCAAAGAAAAAAAAGCAACAACACCGCTCATGGGAGGGCTCGAACATCCAACCTTTTGATCAACAGCCGACGCACTAGCAGAATGCGCCACAGAGCAAGTCGTTGCTCCACTCTCACCACCGTCAGAACATTTCTCCAAAGATATCAGCGCAAAGAAAAAAAGAGACACACCGCTCTCGGGAGGGCTCAAACCTCCAACCTTTTGGTTAAAGTTGATCGCGCTAGCCGATTCTGCACAGAAGCAGTCATGCTCCACTCTCACCACCGTCAGAACATTTCTCAAAGCTTTCAGCGCAAAGAAAAAAAAGAGACACACCGCTCTCGAGAGGGCTCGAACCTCCAACCTTTTGCTTAACAGCTGACGCGCTAGCAGATTGCACCACGAAGACAGTCGTGCCTCCACTCTCACCACCATCAGAACATTTCTCCAAAGCTATCAGCGCAAAGAAAAAAAAGAGACACACCAATCTCGGGAGGGCTCGAACCTCCAAACCTTTTGGTTAACAGCCGATCGCACTAGCCAATTGCGCCAAGGAGATAGTCGTTCTCCACTCTCACCACGGTCAGACACTTCTCCAAAGATATCAGTGCCAAGAAAAAAAAAGCGACACACTGCTCATGGGAGGGCTCGAACCTCCAACCTTTTGGTTAACAGCCGATCGCGCTAGCCAATTGCGCCAAGGAGATAGTCATGCTCTACTCTCACCACAGTCAGAAAACAATTTCTCCAAAGCTATCAGCACAAAGAAAAAAAAAGAGACACACCGCTCTCAGGAGGACTCGAACCTCCACCTTTTGGTTAACAGCCGAACGCGCTAGCCAATTGCATCACGGAGGTAGTCGTGCTCCACTCTCACCACCATCAGAACATTTTTCCAAAGGTATCAGCGCAAAGTAAGAAAAAAGAGACACACCCGCTCTCGGGAGGGCTCGAACCTCCAACCTTTTCGTTAACAGTTGATCGCGCTAGCCGATTCTGCCACAGAAACAGTCGTGCTCCACTCTCACCACCGTCAGAACATTTCTCCAAAGCTTTCAGCGCAAAGAAAAAAAAAGCGACACACCGCTCATGGGAGGCTCGAACCTCCAACCTTTGGTTAACAGCCGAACGCGCTAGCCAATTGCGTCATGGAGGTAGTCATGCTCCACTCTCACCACCTTCAGAATTTTCTTCAAAGCTATCAGCGCAAAGAAAAAGAGAGCTCTCTGGAGGGCTCGAACCTCCAACCTTTTGCTTAACAGCCGACGCACTAGCAGATTGCGCCACAGAGACAGTCGTGGTCCACTCTCACCACCGTCAGAACATTTCTCCAAAGCTATCAGCGCAAAGAAAAAAAAGAGACACACCGCTCATGAGAGGGCTCGAACCTCCAATATTTTGGTTAATGCCGAACGCGCTAGCAAATGGCACCACGGAGACAGTCGTGCTCCACTCTCACCACGGTCAGAACACTTCTCCAAAGATATCAGTGCAAAGAAAAAAAAGCGACACACCGTTCATGGGAGGGCTCGAACATCCAACCTTTTGGTTAACAGCCGAACGCGCTAGCCACTTGCGTCACGGAGGTAGTCGTGCTCCACTCTCACCATGGTCAGAACACTTCTCCAAAGATATCAGCGCAAACAAAAAAAAGAGACACGCCGCTCTCGGGAGGGCTCGAACCTCCAAACTTTCGGCTAACAGTTGATCGCGCTAGCCGATTCTGCCACGAAAACAGTCGTGCTCCACTCTCACTACCATCAGAACATTTCTCCAAAGCTACCAGCGCAAAGAAAACAAAGAGACACACCACTCTCAAGAGGGCTCGAACCTCCCACCTTTTGCTTAACAGCCGACGCAATAGCAGATTGCGCTACGGAGACAGTCGTGCTCCACTCTCACCACCGTCAGAACATTTCTTCAAAGCTATCAGTGCAAAGAAAAAAAGAGACACACCGCACTCGGGAGGGCTTGAACCTCCAACCTTTTAGCTAACAGCCGAACGCGCTAGCCAATAGCGTCACGGAGGTACTCGTGCTCCACTCTCACCACCATCAGGACATTTTTCCAAAGCTATCAGCGCAAAGAAAAAAAAGAGACACACCGCTCTCGAGAGGGCTCGAACCTCCAATCTTTTGGTTAACAGCCGATCGCGCTAGCCATTGCACCACGCACCCAACCGCGCTCCACTCTCACCACCGTCAGAACGTTTCTCTAAAGCTATCAGCGCAAAGAAAAAAAGAGACACACCGCTCTCAGGTGGACTCGAACCTCGAACCTTTTGGTTAACAGCCGAACGCGCTAGCCGATTGCGTCACAAAGGTAGTCGTGCTCCACTCTCACCACCATCAGAACATTTTTCCAGAGGTATCAGCGCAAAGAAAAAAAAAGAGACACAACGCTCTCAGGAGTGCTCGAATCTCCAACCTTTTGGTTGAGAGTTGATCGCGCTAGCCGATTCTGCCACGGAAACAGTCGTACTCTACTCTCACCACCGTCAGAACATTTCTCCAAAGATATCAGTGCAAAGAAAAAAAAGCAACACACCGCTCATGGGAGGGCTCGAACATCCAACCTTTTGATCAACAGCCGACGCACTAGCAGATTGCACCACGAAGACAGTCGTGCTCCACTCTCACCACCATCAGAACATTTCTCCAAAGCTATCAGCGCAAAGAAAAAAAAAGAGACACACCACTCTCGGGAGGGCTCGAACCTCCAACCTTTTGGTTAACAGCCGATCGCACTAGCCAATTGCGCCAAGGAGATAGTCGTTCTCCACTCTCACCACGGTCAGAACACTTCTCCAAAAATATCAGTGCCAAGAAAAAAAAAGCGACACACTGCTCATGGGAGGGCTCGAACCTCCAACCTTTTGGTTAACAGCCGATCGCGCTAGCCAATTGCGCCAAGGAGATAGTCATGCTCTACTCTCACCACAGTCAGAACATTTCTCCAAAGCTATCAGCACAAAGAAAAAAAGAGACACACCGCTCTCAGGAGGACTCGAACCTCCAACCTTTTGGTTAACAGCCGAACGCGCTAGCCAATTGCATCACGGAGGTAGTCGTGCTCCACTCTCACCACCATCAGAACATTTTTCCAAAGGTATCAGCGCAAAGTAAGAAAAAAGAGACACACCGCTCTCGGGAGGGCTCGAACCTCCAACCTTTTGGTTAACAGTTGATCGCGCTAGCCGATTCTGCCACAGAAACAGTCGTGCTCCACTCTCACCACCGTCAGAACATTTCTCCAAAGCTTTCAGCGCAAAGAAAAAAAAGCGACACACCGCTCATGGGAGGGCTCGAACCTCCAACCTTTTGGTTAACAGCCGAACGCGCAAGCCAATTGCGTCATGGAGGTAGTCATGCTCTACTCTCACCACCTTCAGAAAATTTCTCCAAAGCTATCAGCGCAAAGAAAAAAAGAGACACACTGCTCTCTGGAGGGCTCGAACCTCCAACCTTTTGCTTAACAGCCGACGCACTAGCAGATTGCGCCACAGAGACAGTCGTGCTCCACTCTCACCACCGTCAGAACATTTCCCCAAAGCTATCAGCACAAAGAAAAAAAAAGAGACAAACCGCTCATGGGAGGGCTCGAACCTCCAACCTTTTGCTTAACAGCCGACGCACTAGTAGGTTGCGCCACAGAGACAGTCGTGGTCCACTCTCACCACCGTCAGAACATTTCTCCAAAGCTATCAGCGCAAAGAAAAAAAAGAGACACACCTCTCTCAGGAGGGCTCGAACCTCCCACCTTTTGCTTAACAGCCGACGCAATAGCAGATTGCGCTACGGAGACAGTCGTGCTCCACTCTCACCACCGTCAGAACATTTCTTCAAAGCTATCAGTGCAAAGAAAAAAAGAGACACACCGCACTCGGGAGGGCTTGAACCTCCAACCTTTTAGCTAACAGCCGAACGCGCTAGCCAATAGCGTCACGGAGGTACTCGTGCTATACTCTCACCACCATCAGGACATTTTTCCAAAGCTATCAGCGCAAAGAAAAAAAAGAGACACACCGCTCATGAGAGGGCTCGAACCTCCAATCTTTTGGTTAACAGCCGATCGCGCTACCCAATTGCGCCAAGGAGATAGTCGTGCTCTACTCTCACCACCGTCAGAACATTTCTCCAAAGATATCAGCGCAAAGAAAAAAAAGTGACACACCGCTCATGGTAGGGCTCGAACATCCAACCTTTTGGTTAACAGCCGATCGCGCTAGCCATTGCACCACGCACCCAACCACGCTCCACTCTTACCACCGTCAGAACGTTTCTCTAAAGCTATCAGCGCAAAGAAAAAAAAGAGACACACCGCTCTCGGGAGGGCTCGAACCTCCAACCTTTCGGCTAACAGCCGATCGCGCTAGCCAATTGCGCCAAGGAGATAGTCGTGCGCCCCTCTCACCACCTTCAGAAAATTTCTCCAAAGCTATCAGCGCAAAGAAAAAAAGAGACACACCGCTCTCTGGAGGGCTCGAACCTCCAATCTTTTGCTTAACAGCTGACGCACTAGCAGATTGCGCCACAGAGACAGTCGTGCTCCACTCTCAGCACCATCAGAACATTTCTCCAAAGCTATCAGCGCAAAGAAAAAAAAGAGACACACCGCTCATGGGAGGGCTCGAACCTCCAACCTTTCAGTTAACAGCCGATCGCGCTAGCCAATTGCGCTAAGGAGATAGTCGTGCTCTACTCTCACCACCGTCAGAACATTTCTACAAAGATATCAGTGCCAAGAAAAAAAAGCGACACACCGTTCACGGGAGGGCTCGAACATCCAACCTTTTGGTTAACAGCCGATCGCGCTAGCCATTGCACCACGCACCCAACTGCGCTCCACTCTCACCACCGTCAGAACGTTTCTCTAAAGCTATCAGCGCAAAGAAAAAAAGAGACACACTGCTCTCAGGAGGACTCGAACCTCCAACCTTTTGGTTAACAGCCGAACGCGCTAGCCGATTGCGTCACAAAGGTAGTCGTGCTCCACTCTCACCACCATCAGAACATTTTTCCAGAGGTATCAGCGCAAAGAAAAAAAAAGAGACACAACGCTCTCAGGAGTGCTCGAATCTCCAACCTTTTGGTTGAGAGTTGATCGCGCTAGCCGATTCTGCCACGGAAACAGTTGTACTCTACTCTCACCACCGTCAGAACATTTCTCCAAAGATATCAGTGCAAAGAAAAAAAAGCAACACACCGCTCATGGGAGGGCTCGAACATCCAACCTTTTGATCAACAGCCGACGCACTAGCAGAATGCGCCACAGAGCAAGTCGTGCTCCACTCTCACCACCGTCAGAACATTTCTCCAAAGATATCAGCGCAAAGAAAAAAAGAGACACACCGCTCTCGGGAGGGCTCAAACCTCCAACCTTTTGGTTAACAGTTGATCGCGCTAGCCGATTCTGCCACAGAAACAGTCGTGCTCCACTCTCACCACCGTCAGAACATTTCTCCAAAGCTTTCAGCGCAAAGAAAAAAAAGAGACACACCGCTCTCGGGAGGGCTCGAACCTCCAACCTTTTGGTTAACAGCCGATCGCACTAGCCAATTGCGCCAAGGAGATAGTCGTTCTCCACTCTCACCACGGTCAGAACACTTCTCCAAAGATATCAGTGCCAAGAAAAAAAAGCGACACACTGCTCATGGAAGGGCTCGAACCTCCAACCTTTTGGTTAACAGCCGATCGCGCTAGCCAATTGCGCCAAGGAGATAGTCATGCTCTACTCTCACCACAGTCAGAACATTTCTCCAAAGCTATCAGCACAAAGAAAAAAAAGAGACACACCGCTCTCAGGAGGACTCGAACCTCCAACCTTTTGGTTAACAGCCGAACGCGCTAGCCAATTGCATCACGGAGGTAGTCGTGCTCCACTCTCACCACCATCAGAACATTTTTCCAAAGGTATCAGCGCAAAGTAAGAAAAAAGAGACACACCGCTCTCGGGAGGGCTCGAACCTCCAACCTTTTGGTTAACAGTTGATCGCGCTAGCCGATTCTGCCACAGAAACAGTCATGCTCCACTCTCACCACCGTCAGAACATTTCTCCAAAGCTTTCAGCGCAAAGAAAAAAAAGCGACACACCGTTCATGGGAGGGCTCGAACCTCCAACCTTTTGGTTAACAGCCGCACGCGCTAGCCAATTGCGTCATGGAGGTAGTCATGCTCCACTTTCACCACCTTCAGAAATTTTCTCCAAAGCTATCAGCGCAAAGAAAAAAAGAGACACACTGCTCTCTGGAGGGCTCGAACCTCCAACCTTTTGCTTAACAGCCGACGCACTAGCAGATTGCGCCACAGAGACAGTCGTGCTCCACTCTCACCACCGTCAGAACATTTCCCCAAAGCTATCAGCACAAAGAAAAAAAAGAGACAAACCGCTCATGGGAGGGCTCGAACCTCCAACCTTTCGGTTAACAGTTGATCGCGCTAGCCGATTCTGCCACGGAAACAGTCGTGCTCCACTCTCACCACCTTCAGAAAATTTCTCCAAAGCTATCAGCGCAAAGAAATAAAGAGACACACCGCAAAAGGTTGGAGGGCTCAAACCTCCAACCTTTTGCTTAACAGCCGACGCACTAGGAGGTTGCGCCACAGAGACAGTCGTGGTCCACTCTCACCACCGTCAGAACATTTCTCCAAAGCTATCAGCGCAAAGAAAAAAAAGAGACACACCGCGCATGAGAGGGCTCGAACCTCCAATATTTTGGTTAATGCCGAACGCGCTAGCAAATGGCACCACGGAGACAGTCGTGCTCCACTCTCACCACGGTCGGAACACTTCTCCAAAGATATCAGTGCAAAGAAAAAAAAGCGACACACCGTTCATGGGAGGGCTCGAACATCCAACCTTTTGGTTAACAGCCGAACGCGCTAGCCACTTGCGTCACGGAGGTAGTCGTGCTCCACTCTCACCATGGTCAGAACACTTCTCCAAGGATATCAGCGCAAAAAAAAAGAGACACGCCGCTCTCGGGAGGGCTCGAACCTCCAACCTTTCGGCTAACAGTTGATCGCGCTAGCCGATTCTGCCACGAAAACAGTCGTGCTCCACTCTCACTACCATCAGAACATTTCTCCAAAGCTATCAGCGCAAAGCTATCACCGCCGCCGCCGCCACACACGGGTGGCGGCGGCGGCGGTGAAAGGACGTTCGCCTAATCAGCTCTTTTTGCTTACCCAGACTACCTGAAAACGGTTGCCGTGGCTACGGAATCACATCTTGACGTCACTGAGCCTGCGGAAGTGTTTACGTGTTTCCGGCGTCGACATCGTACCTGGACACACGGGTGGCGGCGGCGGCGGTGAAAGGACGTTCGCCTAATCAGCTCTTTTTGCTTACCCAGGTTGGTGTCCTGCATTTCGGCGGCCGGTGCTTTAGGGTTCCTGCCTTGTTGGAATCGTTGCGCTGGAGCCATTTATCAAAGCGGCGCTCCTTTACAACGTTCAAATTTCCTCCATTTATTAGACTACCTGAAAACGGTTGCCGTGGCTACGGAATCACATCTTGACGTCACTGAGCCTGCGGAAGTGTTTACGTGTTTCCGGCGTCGACATCGTACCTGGACACACGGGTGGCGGCGGCGGCGGTGAAAGGACGTTCGCCTAATCAGCTCTTTTTGCTTACCCAGGTTGGTAAATTCGCTTATTTCTCAATACCGCCTTACCGCCACCGCCGTTGCCACCGTGTTTCAGTGCTTTGCTGAGTTCTCTGTGCATAATGTGCCTTTTTCCTAATTGAATGCTCCCGAATTGAGTGCGAACTGAGTGCTACTGTGAATGCCTGGACAACGTACCATGACACGTGCCAGTCTTGTGATGAGCCCCTCCCCTGTGATGGGCGTGTCCTGAAGTGCAACGAATGTGAGTCCTCTTACCATGTTGGCAGTTGTTCTGGCTGGTCGGAGACGACATTTAAGACTAAAGGAGAGAGCGGTCGCAGGGCATGGCGATGTGCTGCTTGCCGTTCATCTAAAGCGAAAAGTGGGGAGAAAACTAGCATGGACTCTGAGTTAACCATTTGCCTGGCAGATATAACTAGGAGGCTTGATGCTTTAGCAGGGCTGCCGGCTCAGGTTGGTGAGATTAAGGTCTCAATCCAGCTGTTGTCACAAAAGTACGATGACATCTTGAACTGTCAAGCTAAGCAGGAAAAGGACATTAGTAGCTTAAACAGACGCGTTGGGAAATTAGAGGCGGACTGCACCTCAAGTGATATTCAACAACTGAAAGCTACGGTGAATGATCTCGAGTTTCGTAGTCGGAGACTAAACATAGAAGTTCACGGCATCCGGGTTACGCCAGACGAGAATTTGCTGTGTAAGTTGAATGATGTGGCCAAGATTGCTAACCTGCCAGAGCTGACTGGGAATGACATCGCCGCTATCCACAGACTTCCGGCAAAGCCAAACAAAACACCCGGAATTATAGTTCGATTTGCCCAGCAATCAATTCGTGATAAGTGGCTAGGAAGGCGGAAAGCCCTAAGAGATGCTTCGAATGTTTCGATCACTGAAAACATGACCCAGCAAAACAGAGAGCTGCTGCGCAACGCAAAAGACTGGGCACAGAACAATGGCTATCGTTTTTCATGGCACTGCAACGGCAAGATTCTCGTTAGGAAAAGAGAGGGTGATAGCGCGGTTGTCATTCGTCGTTTGGGTGACCTTGATAAGCTGTGATACTGTTACCCCGCATTGCATTGTTTACTTCCTGATATTCTTTTGATACTCGTCTTAACATGTTTCCCTTAACCGCACCTATAGACCTTATTAATCTTAAAAACTTGTATGACACTTGTTGTGAAAAAAGCCTCAGTTGCGTTCATTTCAACCTTAGATCGGGAAGGAATAAACAGGATGAGCTCGAATATTTTTTTAGTGAAGCACAAGTAAATTTTGACGTTGTGATGTTTTCGGAAACGTGGTTTGCTTCGGAAGATGATGTATTTACGTTTCCAACTTATAAATCATACTACATGAACCGCACAGGCAAAAGGGGTGGTGGCGTAGCTATGCTAATCTCAAGTAAAATAGACTGTGAATTGATGTCTGAATTCTCCTGCATTTCTCCTCTATATGAAATACTCACTGTTAGATGTGGTACATCAGTGTTTTGTGTATGTTACCGCCCTCCATCAAATAATGTCCGTTTGTTTTTTTCTTTTTTAGACTCACTGTTAGAATTTGTGAGTGAAAAAAAATATGCCTTGATTTTAGGTGGTGACCTCAACATCAACATGTTAGCTGAGAGCAGTGTTAAATTAGAACTTGAATCAATGTTAAGCTCGCATTATTGTCAAAATGTTATAACGGCTCCTACGCGAATCACTTCACAGTCATCAACACTCTTAGATCTTTTTATAACAAACTTTGATACTTCCCTTGTTACGGCTGGCACTTTGATTCACAATATTAGTGACCACATGCCTATATTTATGTTTGTTAACCAACTCAATAACGTACCCAAACAAGTGCGTGCAGAATTTTCCTATAGACTTATAAATCCTGAAACACTAACCCTCTTTAGAGAGCGCTTAGGCAGAACCGACTGGAGCAATGTGTTCGCAGCGAGTGCCGCCAATTTGGCATACGATTTATTTATGAACAAGTTCACCGAAATATACCTTCAATGTTTTCCCCTAAAGTCATTTAAAACATTTAAAAAAAGTCGGAAACCTTGGGTAAATAAAGAATGCCTTAAGCTTATAAGAAAGCGGGACCAATTGTTCAAGGCATTTATTGTGAGTAAGTCCCCTGAAGCCCTCAAAGCATTTAAAAAGCACCGAAACTTTGTCACCAAACGCCTTCGTGATGAAAAGAAACTATATTATTCGAACCTGTTTAACTCAACGCAAGGGCGTACAGAAAACGTTTGGAAGGCAATTAACAGTACGCTTAATAATCCACCGGAGGAATTAACCAAAATTGTGAAAGATGGTACAGAAATTCAAGGGCCTGATTTAGCTGATGCATTTAACGACTTCTTTTTGTCAGTTGGCGGCCCTACAACCAGTAGTACTTCTTTAAAATATATGAATATTCGAAATAACCAAACAATATTTCTAGAGCCAATTTCAGAGAGTGAATTAGTAGCGACATTTTTGACACTCAGTAATAGCAAAGCCACTGACGCGGACAATATTCAGATGAAACCTGTTAAGTATGTTATTGACATACTAGCACCCTGTCTTGCCTACATTTTTAACATATGTTTGTCCACAGGACATTTCCCGCGAAACATGCAGATAGCAAAAGTGACAGTTATCTATAAAAAGGGTCCCAGAAATGACATGTCCAACTACCGCCCTATATCGATTCTACCTGTATTCTCTAAGGGTCTGGAAAAAATAATTTTGAAACGTTTGAACTCTTTTACTGACAAGTTCAACTTGATTACTTCAGCGCAGTATGGCTTCCGGAAAAATAAATCTACTGAGCTCGCGCTACTGGCACAAAAAGAATACATTCTAGAGAATTTTGAATCCCGAAATATGGTACTCGGTCTTTTTCTTGATTTCTCAAAAGCCTTTGACCTCATTAATCATAAAATTCTCCTACAAAAGTTGGACCATTACGGTATAAGAGGCGTTGCACACAAATTAATCACTTCATACTTGCAACACCGAACTCAATTCGTCGTAATTCAAGGCAAACATTCCGCAACAAAATCCATTAAAACAGGCGTCCCGCAGGGAAGCATTTTGGGACCGTTTCTCTTTATACTTTACGTTAATGAGATAGTTCGTATTGATGAATCTGCCCATTACATTATATATGCTGACGACACAAGTTTGTTTTTTTCAAGCAGATGTAGCAGCGATCTAGGTAGCCGAGCGAATAACGCACTGTCTAAAATTAACACATGGGCCCAAGAAAACTCTCTAAAACTAAACATAAAAAAAACAAAAGCTGTTTTATTTCACCCCCGCCACACACAAGTTCAGTTTCCCATCATTTCGTTAAATAATTTAGAAATTGAAGTCGTCAAAAGTTTTAAATCATTAGGCGTGTATTTTTCACAAAACATGACATGGGATGATCACGTGAACCATATTATTACTAAACTATCTCGTATAATCGGCGTCATGCGCCGTCATTGCTACTATTTTCCTGTTTCTGTAAACATGCTCATATATAACTCGTTGTTTTCTTCATTATTGAATTATGCCTTTCTTGTATGGTCCACAACGACAACTGTAAACGTTTGCAAACTTACCATCTTGCAAAAGAAAGCTTTGCGTCTTGCCTCTAAATTACCACATCGCAGCCACACAGCAGAATTGTTTAAAAAACACTACATCATTCAGGTTGCATCAATATATGATTATAAACTAAGCCGTTTATATAAGTTCGGTTTATTGAAAAATAATGATACGATTGCTAGAATAGCCAGGTTAGAGAAAAATTTTCCTGCTTATAATGTACGTCAACCTGAAGTGTGGCACATATCAAAATGTAGAACGAAATACGGAAATCAAATGTTAAAGTTTCAACTGCCTACACTTCTAAACCGCATAATTAGGGAACATAACATTGATATATCTAGCATATCACCAAAAAAATTGCGATTAGTGTTTATATAATAATGTGATCTAGCGACTACCTCGGTGATCTTTCATTGTAATCTTTCATTGTTTCTTTTTTTAGTGCACATTGTGAAACACTTTTATTTTGGTTGTCCTTAGCCGCACGTCTTTCTGTGCTACCCTGTGTACTAGGGGGTCAGGGCTTCTCAAGCTGTTCTCACAGCTTTTACCTGCCCTCCTCGTAACATGTATTTTGTTGTTGCGGAATAAATTTCAATTCAATTCAATTCAATTCAAAAAAAAGAGACACACCACTCTCAGGAGGTTTCGAACCTCCCACCTTTTGCTTAACAGCCGACGCAATAGCAGATTGCGCTACGGAGACAGTCGTGCTCCACTCTCACCACCGTCAGAACATTTCTTCAAAGCTATCAGTGCAAAGAAAAAAAGAGACACACCGCACTCGGGAGGGCTTGAACCTCCAACCTTTTAGCTAACAGCCGAACGCGCTAGCCAATAGCGTCACGGAGGTACTCGTGCTCCACTCTCACCACCATCAGGACATTTTTCCAAAGCTATCAGCGCAAAGAAAAAAAAGAGACACACCGCTCTCGAGAGGGCTCGAACCTCCAATCTTTTGGTTAACAGCCGATCGCGCTAGCCATTGCACCACGCACCCAACCGCGCTCCACTCTCACCACCGTCAGAACGTTTCTCTAAAGCTATCAGCGCAAAGAAAAAAAGAGACACACCGCTCTCAGGAGGACTCGAACCTCCAACCTTATGGTTAACAGCCGAACGCGCTAGCCGATTGCGTCACAAAGGTAGTCGTGCTCCACTCTCACCACCATCAGAACATTTTTCCAGAGGTATCAGCGCAAAGAAAAAAAAAAGAGACACACCGCTCTCAGGAGTGCTCGAATCTCCAACCTTTTGGTTAGGAGTTGATCGCGCTAGCCGATTCTGCCACGGAAACAGTCGTACTCCACTCTCACCACCGTCAGAACATTTCTCCAAAGCTATCAGCGCAAAGAAAAGGTAGAGACACACCGCTCTCGGGAGGGCTCGAACCTCCAACGTTTTGCTTAACAGCCGACGCACTAGCAGATTGCGTTAAGGAGACAGTCGTGCTCCACTTTCACCACCATCAGAACATCTCTCCAAAGCTATCAGCGAAAAGAAAAAAAAAGAGACACACCGCTCTCGGGAGGGTTCGAACCTCTAACCTTTTGGTTAACAGCCGAATGCAATAGCCAATTGCGTAACGGAGGTAGTCGTGCTCCACTCTCACCACGGTCAGAACACTTCTCCAAAGATATCAGCGCAAACAAAAGGAAGAGACACACCACTCTCGGGAGGGCCCGAACCTCCAACCTTTTGGTTAACAGTTGATCGCGCTAGCCGATTCTGCCACGGAAACAGTCGTGCTCCACACTCACCACCGTCACAACATTTCTCCAAAGATATCAGCGCAAAGAAAAAAAAGAGACGCACTGCTGTCGGGAGGGCTCGAACCTCCAACCTTTTGCTTAACAGCCGACGCACTAGCAGATTGCGCCACGGAGACAGTCGTGCTCTACTCTCACCACCGTCAGAACATTTCTCCAAAGATATCAGTGCAAAGAAAAAAAAGCAACACACCGCTCATGGGAGGGCTCGAACATCCAACCTTTTGCTTAACAGCCGACGCACTAGCAGAATGCGCCACAGAGCAAGTCGTGCTCCACTCTCACCACCGTCAGAACATTTCTCCAAAGCTATCAGCGCAAAGAAAAAAAAGAGACACACCGCTGTCGGGAGGGCTCGAACCTCCAACCTTTTGCTTAACAGCCGACGCACTAGCAATTGCGCCACGGAGACAGTCGTGCTCTACTCTCACCACCGTCAGAACATTTCTCCAAAGATATCAGTGCAAAGAAAAAAAAGCAACACACCGCTCATGGGAGGGCTCGAACATCCAACCTTTTGCTTAACAGCCGACGCACTAGCAGAATGCGCCACAGAGCAAGTCGTGCTCCACTCTCACCACCGTCAGAACATTTCTCCAAAGCTATCAGCGCAAAAAAAAGAGACACACCGCTCTCGGGAGGGCTCGAACCTCCAATCTTTTGGTTAACAGCCGAACGCGCTAGCAAATTTCACCACGGAGACAGTCGTGCTCCACTCTCACCACGGTCAGAACACTTCTCCAAAGATAACATTGCAAAGAAAAAAAGCGACACACCGCTCATGGGAGGGCTCGAACATCCAACCTTTTGGTTAACAGCCGAACGCGCTAGCCTTGCACCACGCACCCAACCGCGCTCCGCTCTCACCACCGTCAGAACGTTTCTCCAAAGCTATCAGCGCAACGAAATTAAAGAGACACATCGCTCTCAGGAGGAGTCGAACCTCCAACCTTTTGGTTAACAGCCGAGCGCGCTAGTCAATTGCGTCACGGAGGTAGTCGTGCTACACTCTCACCACGGTCAGAACACTTCTCCAAAGATTACAGCGCAAACAAAAAAAGAGACACACCGCTCTCGAGAGCGCTCGAACCTCCAACCTTTAGGCTAACAGTTGATCGCGCTAGCCGATTATGCCACAAAAACAGTCGTGCTCCACTCTCACTACCATCAGAACATTTCTTCAAAGCTATCAGCGCAAAGAAAAAAAAAAGAGACACACCGCTCTCGGGAGGGCTCGAACCTCCAACCTTTTGCTTAACAGCCGACGCAATAGCAGATTGCGCTACGGAGACAGTCGTGCTCCACTCTCACCACCGTCAGAACATTTCTCCAAAGCTATCAGCGCAAAGAAAAAAAGAGACACACCGCTCATGGGAGGGACCGAACCCCCAACCTTTTGGTTAACAGCCAAACGCGCTAGCCAATTGCGCCACGGAGACAGTCCTGCTCCACTCTCACCACCATCAGAACATTTTTCCAAAGGTATCAGCGCAAAGAAAAACAAAGAGACACACCGCTCTCGGGAGGGCTCGAACCTCAAACCTTTTGGTTAACAGTTGATCGCGCTAGCCGATTCTGCCACGGAAACAGTCGTGCTCCACACTCACCACTGTCACAACATTTCTCCAAAGCTATCAGCGCAAAGAAAAGGTAGAGACACACCGCTCTCGGGAGGGCTCGAACCTCCAACATTTTGCTTAACAGCCGACGCACTAGCAGATTGCGTTAAGGAGACAGTCGTGCTCCACTTTCACCACCATCAGAACATATCTCCAAAGCTATCAGCGAAAAGAAAAAAAAAGAGACACACCGCTCTCGGGAGGGTTCGAACCTCTAACCTTTTGGTTAACAGCCGAATGCAATAGCCAATTGCGTAACGGAGGTAGTCGTGCTCCACTCTCACCACGGTCAGAACACTTCTCCAAAGATATCAGCGCAAACAAAAGGAAGAGACACACCACTCTCGGAAGGGCCCGAACCTCCAACCTTTTGGTTAACAGTTGATCGCGCTAGCCGATTCTGCCACGGAAACAGTCGTGCTCCACACTCACCACCGTCACAACATTTCTCCAAAGATATCAGCGCAAAGAAAAAAAAGAGACGCACTGCTGTCGGGAGGGCTCGAACCTCCAACCTTTTGCTTAACAGCCGACGCACTAGCAGATTGCGCCACGGAGACAGTCGTGCTCTACTCTCACCACCGTCAGAACATTTCTCCAAAGATATCAGTGCAAAGAAAAAAAAGCAACACACCGCTCATGGGAGGGCTCGAACATCCAACCTTTTGCTTAACAGCCGACGCACTAGCAGAATGCGCCACAGAGCAAGTCGTGCTCCACTCTCACCACCGTCAGAACATTTCTCCAAAGCTATCAGCGCAAAGAAAAAAAAGAGACACACCGCTGTCGGGAGGGCTCGAACCTCCAACCTTTTGCTTAACAGCCGACGCACTAGCAGATTGCGCCACGGAGACAGTCGTGCTCTACTCTCACCACCGTCAGAACATTTCTCCAAAGATATCAGTGCAAAGAAAAAAAAGCAACACACCGCTCATGGGAGGGCTCGAACATCCAACCTTTTGCTTAACAGCCGACGCACTAGCAGAATGCGCCACAGAGCAAGTCGTGCTCCACTCTCACCACCGTCAGAACATTTCTCCAAAGCTATCAGCGAAAAAAAAGAGACACAGCGCTCTCGGGAGGGCTCGAACCTCCAATCTTTTGGTTAACAGCCGAACGCGCTAGCAAATTTCACCACGGAGACAGTCGTGCTCCACTCTCACCACGGTCAGAACACTTCTCCAAAGATAACATTGCAAAGAAAAAAAGCGACACACCGCTCATGGGAGGGCTCGAACATCCAACCTTTTGGTTAACAGCCGAACGCGCTAGCCATTGCACCACGCACCCAACCGCGCTCCGCTCTCACCACCGTCAGAACGTTTCTCCAAAGCTATCAGCGCAACGAAATTAAAGAGACACATCGCTCTCAGGAGGAGTCGAACCTCCAACCTTTTGGTTAACAGCCGAGCGCGCTAGTCAATTGCGTCACGGAGGTAGTCGTGCTACACTCTCACCACGGTCAGAACACTTCTCCAAAGATTACAGCGCAAACAAAAAAAGAGACACACCGCTCTCGAGAGCGCTCGAACCTCCAACCTTTAGGCTAACAGTTGATCGCGCTAGCCGATTATGCCACAAAAACAGTCGTGCTCCACTCTCACTACCATCAGAACATTTCTTCAAAGCTATCAGCGCAAAGAAAAAAAAAGAGACACACCGCTCTCGGGAGGGCTCGAACCTCCAACCTTTTGCTTAACAGCCGACGGAATAGCAGATTGCGCTACGGAGACATTCGTGCTCCACTCTCACCACCGTCAGAACATTTCTCCAAAGCTATCAGCGCAAAGAAAAAAGAGACACACCGCTCATGGGAGGGATCGAACCCCCAACCTTTTGGTTAACAGCCAAACGCGCTAGCCAATTGCGCCATGGAGACAGTCCTGCTCCACTCTCACCACCATCAGAACATTTTTCCAAAGGTATCAGCGCAAAGAAAAACAAAGAGACACACCGCTCTCGGGAGGGCTCGAACCTCCAACCTTTTGGTTAACAGTTGATCACGCTAGCCGATTCTGCCACGGAAACAGTCGTGCTCCACACTCACCACTGTCACAACATTTCTCCAAAGCTATCAGCGCAAAGAAAAGGTAGAGACACACCGCTCTCGGGAGGGCTCGAACCTCCAACATTTTGCTTAACAGCCGACGCACTAGCAGATTGCGTTAAGGAGACAGTCGTGCTCCACTTTCACCACCATCAGAACATATCTCCAAAGCTATCAGCGAAAAGAAAAAAAAAGAGACACACCGCTCTCGGGAGGGTTCGAACCTCTAACCTTTTGGTTAACAGCCGAATGCAATAGCCAATTGCGTAACGGAGGTAGTCGTGCTCCACTCTCACCACGGTCAGAACACTTCTCCAAAGATATCAGCGCAAACAAAAGGAAGAGACACACCACTCTCGGGAGGGCCCGAACCTCCAACCTTTTGGTTAACAGTTGATCGCGCTAGCCGATTCTGCCACGGAAACAGTCGTGCTCCACACTCACCACCGTCACAACATTTCTCCAAAGATATCAGCGCAAAGAAAAAAAAGAGACGCACTGCTGTCGGGAGGGCTCGAACCTCCAACCTTTTGCTTAACAGCCGACGCACTAGCAGATTGCGCCACGGAGACAGTCGTGCTCTACTCTCACCACCGTCAGAACATTTCTCCAAAGATATCAGTGCAAAGAAAAAAAAGCAACACACCGCTCATGGGAGGGCTCGAACATCCAACCTTTTGCTTAACAGCCGACGCACTAGCAGAATGCGCCACAGAGCAAGTCGTGCTCCACTCTCACCACCGTCAGAACATTTCTCCAAAGCTATCAGCGCAAAGAAAAAAAAGAGACACACCGCTGTCGGGAGGGCTCGAACCTCCAACCTTTTGCTGAACAGCCGACGCACTAGCAGATTGCGCCACGGAGACAGTCGTGCTCTACTCTCACCACCGTCAGAACATTTCTCCAAAGATATCCGTGCAAAGAAAAAAAAAGCAACACACCGCTCATGGGAGGGCTCGAACATCCAACCTTTTGCTTAACAGCCGACGCACTAGCAGAATGCGCCACAGAGCAAGTCGTGCTCCACTCTCACCACCGTCAGAACATTTCTCCAAAGCTATCAGCGAAAAGAAAAAAAAAGAGACACACCGCTCTCTGGAGGGTTCGAACCTCTAACCTTTTGGTTAACAGCCGAATGCAATAGCCAATTGCGTAACGGAGGTAGTCGTGCTCCACTCTCACCACGGTCAGAACACTTCTCCAAAGATATCAGCGCAAACAAAAGGAAGAGACACACCACTCTCGGGAGGGCCCGAACCTCCAACCTTTTGGTTAACAGTTGATCGCGCTAGCCGATTCTGCCACGGAAACAGTCGTGTTCCACACTCACCACCGTCACAACATTTCTCCAAAGATATCAGCGCAAAGAAAAAAAAGAGACGCACTGCTGTCGGGAGGGCTCGAACCTCCAACCTTTTGCTTAACAGCCGACGCACTAGCAGATTGCGCCACAGAGCAAGTCGTGCTCCACTCTCACCACCGTCAGAACATTTCTCCAAAGATATCAGCGCAAAGAAAAAAAGAGACACACCGCTCTCGGGAGGGCTCAAACCTCCAACCTTTTGGTTAACAGTTGATCGCGCTAGCCGATTCTGCCACAGAAACAGTCGTGCTCCACTCTCACCACCGTCAGAACATTTCTCCAAAGCTTTCAGCGCAAAGAAAAAAAGAGACACACCGCTCTCGGGAGGGCTCGAACCTCCAACCTTTTGGTTAACAGCCGATCGCACTAGCCAATTGCGCCAAGGAGATAGTCGTTCTCCACTCTCACCACGGTCAGAACACTTCTCCAAAGATATCAGTGCCAAGAAAAAAAAAGCGACACACTGCTCATGGAAGGGCTCGAACCTCCAACCTTTTGGTTAACAGCCGATCGCGCTAGCCAATTGCGCCAAGGAGATAGTCATGCTCTACTCTCACCACAGTCAGAACATTTCTCCAAAGCTATCAGCACAAAGAAAAAAAAGAGACACACCGCTCTCAGGAGGACTCGAACCTCCAACCTTTTGGTTAACAGCCGAACGCGCTAGCCAATTGCATCACGGAGGTAGTCGTCCTCCACTCTCACCACCATCAGAACATTTTTCCAAAGGTATCAGCGCAAAGTAAGAAAAAAGAGACACACCGCTCTCGGGAGGGCTCGAACCTCCAACCTTTTGGTTAACAGTTGATCGCGCTAGCCGATTCTGCCACAGAAACAGTCGTGCTCCACTCTCACCACCGTCAGAACATTTCTCCAAAGCTTTCAGCGCAAAGAAAAAAAAGCGACACACCGCTCATGGGAGGGCTCGAACCTCCAACCTTTTGGTTAACAGCCGCACGCGCTAGCCAATTGCGTCATGGAGGTAGTCATGCTCCACTTTCACCACCTTCAGACATTTTCTCCAAAGCTATCAGCGCAAAGAAAAAAAGAGACACACTGCTCTCTGGAGGGCTCGAACCTCCAACCTTTTGCTTAACAGCCGACGCACTAGCAGATTGCGCCACAGAGACAGTCGTGCTCCACTCTCACCACCGTCAGAACATTTCCCCAAAGCTATCAGCACAAAGAAAAAAAAGAGACAAACCGCTCATGGGAGGGCTCGAACCTCCAACCTTTCGGTTAACAGTTGATCGCGCTAGCCGATTCTGCCACGGAAACAGTCGTGCTCCACTCTCACCACCTTCAGAAAATTTCTCCAAAGCTATCAGCGCAAAGAAATAAAGAGACACACCGCAAAAGGTTGGAGGGCTCAAACCTCCAACCTTTTGCTTAACAGCCGACGCACTAGGAGGTTGCGCCACAGAGACAGTCGTGGTCCACTCTCACCACCGTCAGAACATTTCTCCAAAGCTATCAGCGCAAAGAAAAAAAAGAGACACACCGCGCATGAGAGGGCTCGAACCTCCAATATTTTGGTTAATGCCGAACGCGCAAGCAAATGGCACCACGGAGACAGTCGTGCTCCACTCTCACCACGGTCGGAACACTTCTCCAAAGATATCAGTGCAAAGAAAAAAAAGCGACACACCGTTCATGGGAGGGCTCGAACATCCAACCTTTTGGTTAACAGCCGAACGCGCTAGCCACTTGCGTCACGGAGGTAGTCGTGCTCCACTCTCACCATGGTCAGAACACTTCTCCAAAGATATCAGCGCAAACAAAAAAAAGAGACACGCCGCTCTCGGGAGGGCTCGAACCTCCAACCTTTCGGCTAACAGTTGATCGCGCTAGCCGATTCTGCCACGAAAACAGTCGTGCTCCACTCTCACTACCATCAGAACATTTCTCCAAAGCTATCAGCGCAAAGAAAAAAAAGAGACACACCACTCTCAGGAGGTTTCGAACCTCCCACCTTTTGCTTAACAGCCGACGCAATAGCAGATTGCGCTACGGAGACAGTCGTGCTCCACTCTCACCACCGTCAGAACATTTCTTCAAAGCTATCAGTGCAAAGAAAAAAAGAGACACACCGCACTCGGGAGGGCTTGAACCTCCAACCTTTTAGCTAATAGCCGAACGCGCTAGCCAATAGCGTCACGGAGGTACTCGTGCTCCACTCTCACCACCATCAGGACATTTTTCCAAAGCTATCAGCGCAAAGAAAAAAAGAGACACACCGCTCTCGAGAGGGCTCGAACCTCCAATCTTTTGGTTAACAGCCGATCGCGCTAGCCATTGCACCACGCACCCAACCGCGCTCCACTCTCACCACCGTCAGAACGTTTCTCTAAAGCTATCAGCGCAAAGAAAAAAAGAGACACACCGCTCTCAGGAGGACTCGAACCTCCAACCTTATGGTTAACAGCCGAACGCGCTAGCCGATTGCGTCACAAAGGTAGTCGTGCTCCACTCTCACCACCATCAGAACATTTTTCCAGAGGTATCAGCGCAAAGAAAAAAAAAGAGACACACCGCTCTCAGGAGTGCTCGAATCTCCAACCTTTTGGTTAGGCGTTGATCGCGCTAGCCGATTCTGCCACGGAAACAGTCGTACTCCACTCTCACCACCGTCAGAACATTTCTCCAAAGCTATCAGCGCAAAGAAAAGGTAGAGACACACCGCTCTCGGGAGGGCTCGAACCTCCAACGTTTTGCTTAACAGCCGACGCACTAGCAGATTGCGTTAAGGAGACAGTCGTGCTCCACTTTCACCACCATCAGAACATCTCTCCAAAGCTATCAGCGAAAAGAAAAAAAAAGAGACACACCGCTCTCGGGAGGGTTCGAACCTCTAACCTTTTGGTTAACAGCCGAATGCAATAGCCAATTGCGTAACGGAGGTAGTCGTGCTCCACTCTCACCACGGTCAGAACACTTCTCCAAAGATATCAGCGCAAACAAAAGGAAGAGACACACCACTCTCGGGAGGGCCCGAACCTCCAACCTTTTGGTTAACAGTTGATCGCGCTAGCCGATTCTGCCACGGAAACAGTCGTGCTCCACACTCACCACCGTCACAACATTTCTCCAAAGATATCAGCGCAAAGAAAAAAAAGAGACGCACTGCTGTCGGGAGGGCTCGAACCTCCAACCTTTTGCTTAACAGCCGACGCACTAGCAGATTGCGCCACGGAGACAGTCGTGCTCTACTCTCACCACCGTCAGAACATTTCTCCAAAGATATCAGTGCAAAGAAAAAAAAAGCAACACACCGCTCATGGGAGGGCTCGAACATCCAACCTTTTGCTTAACAGCCGACGCACTAGCAGAATGCGCCACAGAGCAAGTCGTGCTCCACTCTCACCACCGTCAGAACATTTCTCCAAAGCTATCAGCGCAAAGAAAAAAAAGAGACACACCGCTGTCGGGAGGGCTCGAACCTCCAACCTTTTGCTTAACAGCCGACGCACTAGCAATTGCGCCACGGAGACAGTCGTGCTCTACTCTCACCACCGTCAGAACATTTCTCCAAAGATATCAGTGCAAAGAAAAAAAAGCAACACACCGCTCATGGGAGGGCTCGAACATCCAACCTTTTGCTTAACAGCCGACGCACTAGCAGAATGCGCCACAGAGCAAGTCGTGCTCCACTCTCACCACCGTCAGAACATTTCTCCAAAGCTATCAGCGCAAAAAAAAGAGACACACCGCTCTCGGGAGGGCTCGAACCTCCAATCTTTTGGTTAACAGCCGAACGCGCTAGCAAATTTCACCACGGAGACAGTCGTGCTCCACTCTCACCACGGTCAGAACACTTCTCCAAAGATAACATTGCAAAGAAAAAAAGCGACACACCGCTCATGGGAGGGCTCGAACATCCAACCTTTTGGTTAACAGCCGAACGCGCTAGCCATTGCACCACGCACCCAACCGCGCTCCGCTCTCACCACCGTCAGAACGTTTCTCCAAAGCTATACGCGCAACGAAATTAAAGAGACACATCGCTCTCAGGAGGAGTCGAACCTCCAACCTTTTGGTTAACAGCCGAGCGCGCTAGTCAATTGCGTCACGGAGGTAGTCGTGCTACACTCTCACCACGGTCAGAACACTTCTCCAAAGATTACAGCGCAAACAAAAAAAGAGACACACCGCTCTCGAGAGCGCTCGAACCTCCAACCTTTAGGCTAACAGTTGATCGCGCTAGCCGATTATGCCACAAAAACAGTCGTGCTCCACTCTCACTACCATCAAAACATTTATTCAAAGCTATCAGCGCAAAGAAAAAAAAAGAGACACACCGCTCTCGGGAGGGCTCGAACCTCCAACCTTTTGCTTAACAGCCGACGCAATAGCAGATTGCGCTACGGAGACAGTCGTGCTCTCCTCTCACCACCGTCAGAACATTTCTCCAAAGCTATCAGCGCAAAGAAAAAAAGAGACACACCGCTCATGGGAGGGATCGAACCCCCAACCTTTTGGTTAACAGCCAAACGCGCTAGCCAATTGCGCCACGGAGACAGTCCTGCTCCACTCTCACCACCATCAGAACATTTTTCCAAAGGTATCAGCGCAAAGAAAAACAAAGAGACACACCGCTCTCGGGAGGGCTCGAACCTCCAACCTTTTGGTTAACAGTTGATCGCGCTAGCCGATTCTGCAACGGAAACAGTCGTGCTCCACACTCACCACTGTCACAACATTTCTCCAAAGCTATCAGCGCAAAGAAAAGATAGAGACACACCGCTCTCGGGAGGGCTCGAACCTCCAACATTTTGCTTAACAGCCGACGCACTAGCAGATTGCGTTAAGGAGACAGTCGTGCTCCACTTTCACCACCATCAGAACATATCTCCAAAGCTATCAGCGAAAAGAAAAAAAAGAGACACACCGCTCTCGGGAGGGTTCGAACCTCTAACCTTTTGGTTAACAGCCGAATGCAATAGCCAATTGCGTAACGGAGGTAGTCGTGCTCCACTCTCACCACGGTCAGAACACTTCTCCAAAGATATCAGCGCAAACAAAAGGAAGAGACACACCACTCTCGGGAGGGCCCGAACCTCCAACCTTTTGGTTAACAGTTGATCGCGCTAGCCGATTCTGCCACGGAAACAGTCGTGCTCCACACTCACCACCGTCACAACATTTCTCCAAAGATATCAGCGCAAAGAAAAAAAAGAGACGCACTGCTGTCGGGAGGGCTCGAACCTCCAACCTTTTGCTTAACAGCCGACGCACTAGCAGATTGCGCCACGGAGACAGTCGTGCTCTACTCTCACCACCGTCAGAACATTTCTCCAAAGATATCAGTGCAAAGAAAAAAAAGCAACACACCGCTCATGGGAGGGCTCGAACATCCAACCTTTTGCTTAACAGCCGACGCACTAGCAGAATGCGCCACAGAGCAAGTCGTGCTCCACTCTCACCACCGTCAGAACATTTCTCCAAAGCTATCAGCGCAAAGAAAAAAAAGAGACACACCGTTGTCGGGAGGGCTCGAACCTCCAACCTTTTGCTTAACAGCCGACGCACTAGCAGATTGCGCCACGGAGACAGTCGTGCTCTACTCTCACCACCGTCAGAACATTTCTCCAAAGATATCAGTGCAAAGAAAAAAAAGCAACACACCGCTCATGGGAGGGCTCGAACATCCAACCTTTTGCTTAACAGCCGACGCACTAGCAGAATGCGCCACAGAGCAAGTCGTGCTCCACTCTCACCACCGTCAGAACATTTCTCCAAAGCTATCAGCGAAAAGAAAAAAAAGAGACACACCGCTCTCTGGAGGGTTCGAACCTCTAACCTTTTGGTTAACAGCCGAATGCAATAGCCAATTGCGTAACGGAGGTAGTCGTGCTCCACTCTCACCACGGTCAGAACACTTCTCCAAAGATATCAGCGCAAACAAAAGGAAGAGACACACCACTCTCGGGAGGGCCGAACCTCCAACCTTTTGGTTAACAGTTGATCGCGCTAGCCGATTCTGCCACGGAAACAGTCGTGCTCCACACTCACCACCGTCACAACATTTCTCCAAAGATATCAGCGCAAAGAAAAAAAAGAGACGCACTGCTGTCGGGAGGGCTCGAACCTCCAACCTTTTGCTTAACAGCCGACGCGTTAGCAGATTGCGCCACGGAGACAGTCGTGCTCTACTCTCACCACCGTCAGAACATTTCTCCAAAGATATCAGTGCAAAGAAAGAAAAGCAACACACCGCTCATGGGAGGGCTCGAACATCCAACCTTTAGGCTAACAGTTGATCGCGCTAGCCGATTATGCCACAAAAACAGTCGTGCTCCACTCTCACTACCATCAGAACATTTCTTCAAAGCTATCAGCGCAAAGAAAAAAAAGAGACACACCGCTCTCGGGAGGGCTCGAACCTCCAACCTTTTGCTTAACAGCCGACGCAATAGCAGATTGCGCTACGGAGACAGTCGTGCTCCACTCTCACCACCGTCAGAACATTTCTCCAAAGCTATCAGCGCAAAGAAAAAAAGAGACACACCGCTCATGGGAGGGATCGAACCCCCAACCTTTTGGTTAACAGCCGATCGCGCTAGCCAATTGCGCCAAGGAGATAGTCATGCTCTACTCTCACCACAGTCAGAACATTTCTCCAAAGCTATCAGCACAAAGAAAAAAAGAGACACACCGCTCTCAGGAGGACTCGAACCTCCAACCTTTTGGTTAACAGCCGAACGCGCTTGCCAATTGCATCACGGAGGTAGTCGTGCTCCACTCTCACCACCATCAGAACATTTTTCCAAAGGTATCAGCGCAAAGTAAGAAAAAAGAGACACACCGCTCTCGGGAGGGCTCGAACCTCCAACCTTTTGGTTAACAGTTGATCGCGCTAGACGATTCTGCCACGGAAACAGTCGTGCTCCACTCTCACCACCGTCAGAACTTATCTCCAAAGCTTTCAGCGCAAAGAAAAAAAAGCGACACACCGCTCATGGGAGGGCTCGAACCTCCAACCTTTTGGTTAACAGCCGAACGCGCTAGCCAATTGCGTCATGGAGGTAGTCATGCTCCACTCTCACCACCTTCAGAAATTTTCTCCAAAGCTATCAGCGCAAAGAAAAAAAGAGACACACCGCGCATGAGAGGGCTCGAACCTCCAATATTTTGGTTAATGCCGAACGCGCTAGCAAATGGCACCACGGAGACAGTCGTGCTCCACTCTCACCACGGTCAGAACACTTCTCCAAAGATATCAGTGCAAAGAAAAAAAAGCGACACACCGTTCATGGGAGGGCTCGAACATCCAACCTTTTGGTTAACAGCCGAACGCGCTAGCCACTTGCGTCACGGAGGTAGTCGTGCTCCACTCTCACCATGGTCAGAACACTTCTCCAAAGATATCAGCGCAAACAAAAAAAAAGAGACACGCCGCTCTCGGGAGGGCTCGAACCTCCAACCTTTCGGCTAACAGTTGATCGCGCTAGCCGATTCTGCCACGAAAACAGTCGTGCTCCACTCTCACTACCATCAGAACATTTCTCCAAAGCTATCAGCGCAAAGAAAAAAAAGAGACACACCACTCTCAGGAGGGCTCGAACCTCCCACCTTTTGCTTAACAGCCGACGCAATAGCAGATTGCGCTACGGAGACAGTCGTGCTCCACTCTCACCACTGTAAGAACATTTCTTCAAAGCTATCAGTGCAAAGAAAAAAAGAGACACACCGCACTCGGGAGGGCTTGAACCTCCAACCTTTTAGCTAACAGCCGAACGCGCTAGCCAATAGCGTCACGGAGGTACTCGTGCTCCAGTCTCACCACCATCAGGACATTTTTCCAAAGCTATCAGCGCAAAGAAAAAAAAGAGACACACCGCTCTCGAGAGGGCTCGAACCTCCAATCTTTTGGGTAACAGCCGATCGCGCTAGTCATTGCACCACGCACCCAACCGCGCTCCTCTCTCACCACCGTCAGAACGTTTCTCTAAAGCTATCAGCGCAAAGAAAAAAAGAGACACACCGCTCTCAGGAGGACTCGAACCTTTAACCTTTTGTTTAACAGCCGAACGCGCTAGCCGATTGCGTCACAAAGGTAGTCGTGCTCCACTCTCACCACCATCAGAACATTTTTCCAGAGGTATCAGCGCAAAGAAAAAAAAGAGACACACCGCTCTCAGGAGTGCTCGAATCTCCAACCTTTTGGTTAAGAGTTGATCGCGCTAGCCGATTCTGCCACGGAAACAGTCGTACTCCACTCTCACTACCGTCAGAACATTTCTCCAAAGCTATCAGCGCAAAGAAAAAAAAGAGACACACCGCTGTCGGGAGGGCTCGAACCTCCAACCTTTTGCTTAACAGCCGACGCACTAGCAGATTGCGCCACGGAGACAGTCGTGCTCTACTCTCACCACCGTCAGAACATTTCTCCAAAGATATCAGTGCAAAGAAAAAAAAGCAACACACCGCTCATGGGAGGGCTCGAACATCCAACCTTTTGCTTAACAGCCGACGCACTAGCAGAATGCGCCACAGAGCAAGTCGTGCTCCACTCTCACCACCGTCAGAACATTTCTCCAAAGCTATCAGCGCAAAAAAAAGAGACACACCGCTCTCGGGAGGGTACGAACCTCCAATCTTTGGTTAACAGCCGAACGCGCTAGCAAATTTCACCACGGAGACAGTCGTGCTCCACTCTCACCACGGTCAGAACACTTCTCCAAAGATAACATTGCAAAGAAAAAAAGCGACACATCGCTCTCAGGAGGAGTCGAACCTCCAACCTTTTGGGTAACAGCCGAGCGCGCTAGTCAATTGCGTCACGGAGGTAGTCTTGCTACACTCTCACCACGGTCAGAACACTTCTCCAAAGATTTCAGCGCAAACAAAAAAAAAACACACCGCTCTCGAGAGGGCTCGAACCTCCAACCTTTAGGCTAACAGTTGATCGCGCTAGCCGATTATGCCACAAAAACAGTCGTGCTCCACTCTCACTACCATCAGAACATTTCTTCAAAGCTATCAGCGCAAAGAAAAAAAAAGAGACACACCGCTCTCGGGAGGGCTCGAACCTCCAACCTTTTGCTTAACAGCCGACGCAATAGCAGATTGCGCTACGGAGACAGTCGTGCTCCACTCTCTCCACCGTCAGAACATTTCTCCAAAGCTATCAGCGCAAAGAAAAAAAAAGACACACCGCTCATGGGAGGGATCGAACCCCCAACCTTTTGGTTAACAGCCAAACGCGCTAGCCAATTGCGCCACGGAGACAGTCCTGCTCCACTCTCACCACCTTCAGAAAATTTCTCTAAAGCTATCAGCGTAAAGAAAAAAAGAGACACACCGCTCTCTGGAGGGCACGAACCTCCAACCTTTTGCTTAACAGCCGACGCCCTAGCAGATTGCGCCACAGAGACAGTCGTGCTCCACTCTCACCACCGTCAGAACATTTCTCCAAAGCTATCAGCGCAAAGAAAAAAAAAGAGACACAACGCTCATGGGAGGGCTCGAACCTCCAACCTTTTTGTTAACAGCCGATCGCGCTAGCCATTGCACCACGCACCCAACCACGCTCCACTCTCACCACCGTCAGAACGTTTCTCCAAAGCTATCAGCGCAAAGAAATAAAAGAGACACACCGCTCTCGGGAAGGCTCGAACCTCCAATCTTTTGGTTAACAGCCCAACGCGCTAGCAAATTGCGCCACGGAGACAGTCGTGCTCCAGTCTCACCACGGTCAGAACACTTCTCCAAAGATATCAGTGCAAAGAAAAAAAAGCGACTCACCGCTCATGGGAGGGCTCAAACATCCTACCTTTTGGTTAACAGCAGATCGCGCTAGCCATTGCACCACGCACCCAACCGCGCTCCACTCTCACCACCGTCAGAACGTTTCTCCAAAGCTATCAGCGCAAAGAAAAAAAAAGAGACAGACCGCTCTCGGGAGGGCTCCAACCTACAACCTTTTGGTTAACAGCCGAACGCGCTAGCCAATTACCCCACGGAGGTAGTCGTGCTCCCCTCTCACCACCTTCAGAACATTTTTCCAAAGGTATCAGCTC
>NW_027465378.1:17500-29562 GCF_043290135.1 Rhipicephalus microplus | reverse complement strand
ACATTTCCTCGGGCGGCCGCCTCCCGGCCTCCGTGGAGCGCGGGATGCACGGTCCCATCGACAAGCCTCTCCCGTTTTTACCGTGGCGTCGCGGTTCACCACGGCGGGCGGGTCGGTCTCCTCCGCATAAAAAGGGGGACCCCCGCTTTTTGTTCCACGAAATCGCACAAGCTTTTTTCGCATCCACGGTTTGCCACCGCACACCAAAATGCCGATCCGGCTGCCTACTTTAGCCAACAGGTGGAGCCAGGCGCGCCGTACTTGCGCGGCACTTCCCACGTCCACCGAAGTCGGTGCCAAGGACCACTTTCGGCGCCGGAGCCGCGTACGAGCCTACTCGAGGCGGAAGAACGAAGCCAGCAAGGGCCTGGCCGCAAGTGCGTTCAATTGTCGGGACGTCCAAGTCCCTCGTTCTTCCGTGCTTCCTCTTTCGGCAAGTCGTTGCGGCACCTTCCCAAAGCGCGCAGACCCGCTAATCGCGACGAGCGCGACGTGGCCGTGCCGCCTTTCCCTCGGCAGCAAGCAAAACGCCTGGCAACGTCGACGCTCCCCTAACCGCGATCTCGCACCGTGTTTCGTGTGGCGAATTCAAAAGCCGGCCGGCGCTGCTGCAACCATTACGGTCGGTACGCATACGCCGCGGAGGGCGGGACGGTCATCGGAGCGTGCGGTTCCTCCATCGAGTACTGCGCACCTCGGCCGTCGCATCGCCGTGCCATGACCGGCCGCGCGTCAACGCGAACCGGTGCCAGCGAGATCCCTCGCCTGCAAGAACCGACCGGCAGCCTCCGTCACCCGAGGACGCGGAGGCGCTTGCCGCGGACGGCGGGACGGTATGCACTGGTGCACAGCGGACCCGTCACATCGCCAGTTCCTTGACCGACCGCCGACGCTTGTGCCGTTCCTCTCGTACTTGGCAGTCGCCGCGCGATTGTCGGGTCTCGTTCTTGCACGCTCGAACGGTCGGGAGGGCACTCGGCTGGCGTTTCGGGAACGCGCAGCCTCGCCTTCTACCGACGTAACCACGACTCGCCGTTCGCGCTCCGCCGCTCCTGTTTACAGTACTAGGCGGTCCCGCAGCGGTCGGGTCGCGCATTTCGAGCGCTTCGAGCCACGGTGCAGTGGCGGGTCGAAAGCCGACCTATGAGTGCGTTGCGCCGTTTGTACCCGCGTCCGCCACCTGGCCGACCGTCCAAGGTCGCGGTGTTGGCGTCCGCTGGGCGCAACAATTTGTCACGGGGTGCCGCTCCACATTCAGGCAGCCCCGTGGGGAAAAGCCGACCCCGCGTCCAAACGGGGTCAGCGGCAGAAAGTGTCGGGCGCAGACGCAGCTGAGGCGCTCACCCTTCACAATCCGTTAATGATCCTTCCGCAGGTTCACCTACGGAAACCTTGTTACGACTTTTACTTCCTCTAAATGATCAAGTTTGGTCATCTTTCCAACAGACCGGCGCAACCGAAAGGCCGCGCCGGACATCGGTCCGAAGACCTCACTAAATCATTCAATCGGTAGTAGCGACGGGCGGTGTGTACAAAGGGCAGGGACGTAATCAACGCGAGCTTATGACTCGCGCTTACTGGGAATTCCTCGTTCAAGGGGAACAATTGCAAGCCCCTATCCCAATCACGAAAGAAGTTCCACGGGTTACCCAGTCTTTTCAGACAGGGATAAAGACACGCTGCTTCCTTCAGTGTAGCGCGCGTGCGGCCCCGGACATCTAAGGGCATCACAGACCTGTTATTGCTCTGTTTCGTGCGGCTAGGAGCCGCTTGTCCCTCTAAGAAGGTTGTAAGGTGCTGGGAACCCCGCACCTATTTAATAGGCTAGAGTCTCGTTCGTTATCGGAATTAACCAGACAAATCGCTCCACCAACTAAGAACGGCCATGCACCACCATCCACCGAATCAAGAAAGAGCTCTCAATCTGTCAATCCTCCCAGTGTCCGGGCCGGGTAAGTTTTCCCGTGTTGAGTCAAATTAAGCCGCAGGCTCCACTCCTGGTGGTGCCCTTCCGTCAATTCCTTTAAGTTTCAGCTTTGCAACCATACTTCCCCCGGAACCCAAATACTTTGGTTTCCCGGAAGCTGCCCGCCGAGTCATTTGAGTAACTCAGGCGGATCGCTGGTTGGCATCGTTTATGGTCAGAACTAGGGCGGTATCTGATCGCCTTCGAACCTCTGACTTTCGTTCTTGATCAATGAAAACATTCTTGGCAAATGCTTTCGCAGTAGTTCGTCTTGCGACGGTCCAAGAATTTCACCTCTAGCGCCGCAATACGAATGCCCCCGTCCGTCCCTCTTAATCATTACCTCGTATTCCAAAAACCAACAGAACAGAAACGAGGTCTTGTTCTATTATTCCATGCAAGTTTATTCAGGCGACTCGCCTGCGTTGAGCACTCTAATTTTTTCAAAGTAAAAGCACCGGCCATCTCGAGGCACACAATGAAGTGCACCAAGAAAGAACCGGCATGATGTTCAGTCCGAGCCGTCGCATCGGGTAGATGCACTACTCGTCTGGAACTGAGATCCAACTACGAGCTTTTTAACCGCAGCAGCTTTAGTATACGCTATTGGAGCTGGAATTACCGCGGCTGCTGGCACCAGACTTGCCCTCCAATTGATCCTCGTTAAAGGATTTAGAGTGTACTCATTTCAATTACGGGGCCTCAAAAGAGTCCCGTATTGTTATTTTTCGTCACTACCTCCCCGTGCCGGGAGTGGGTAATTTGCGCGCCTGCTGCCTTCCTTGGATGTGGTAGCCGTTTCTCAGGCTCCCTCTCCGGAATCGAACCCTGATTCTCCGTTACCCGTAACAACCATGGTAAGCAAGTAACCTACCATCGAAAGTTGATAAGGCAGACACTTGAAAGAAACGTCGCCGGCTCGTGGCCATGCGATCAGCACAAAGTTATCCAGAGTCACCACACAATACGGGCCGAAACCCGATCGATCTTGGTCTAATAAAAGCACCCGTTACCCAAAGGGCTCCAGGCTCACTGCATGTATTAGCTCTAGAATTGCCACAGTTATCCAAGTAGGAAGAAACGATCTAAGGAACCATAACTGATTTAATGAGCCATTCGCGGTTTCGCCTTATTTCGGCATGTACTTAGACATGCATGGCTTAATCTTTGAGACAAGCATATGATTACTGGCAGGATCAACCAGGTAATCGTTCGACTGCGCGTCCGTCCTCGCCCTCGGCGGGCCGGACGCAGTCTGTGTGCGGCGGAGGCCACCTTCAGGCGCCCCAACACGCTTATTTTGCACTCCGAGATGACGGCGTTCGAGCTCGCTACGGCACAACCTTCCCGAAAGACGAGTGGGAGCCGTGCGGCAAGAAGCACGTTCATGCTCGCTCTTTTTCGTTGCATCGACTCGGTCGCGCCGTGCGGGTTGCCCAAGCCCGCTGCACTGTCGGTGGACCGGCCGGAACTAGCAACGGAGCCGAGACTGCAAAGCCGCCAGACGACGGGTCACGCCCGCGTCTTCGGCGCTTTCGCATCTGAATCGCCCGAGGACGACACGGAACACACCTCGATATCGTGGTAAAACGGCACCGTCCGACAACCAGCCCCTAACGCATCAAGCGGATGAGGCTGCAGACGACTGCCGTGGATTCCCCTGGAGCAGACCCGAGGACACGCTTGACGAGGCCGAAGCCCGCCGCATATCAGACACCCGGTCGCTTTCGCGTACGCCGCTCACGAGAACCCCCACATAATAGCAGCGATAAGTACCCAGACCTCCTTGGGCCCTAATACGAGCGTACTCGAGAAAATTTCACCGCGGGTGTGCCCCGAAACGTGTGGCATGTTGAGCGTGCCACAAGTCTACGTCGCTCTCAAACCCGCCGAGGTCGTAGAATTTGCGACCCTACTCACGAAATTCCCACCGAGGATACGGCCGCAAACGTACCGCACCTTGGGTAGGCCACGAGTTTGTGCAACACTACGCTGACGGCACAGCACCGAGGTCGTGCGCGCACGCACGGGAAAATTCCGCCGCGGTTTCTGCCGAAAACGTGAGGCACCACGACTCTCCGCAAGTTCGCGTCGACTGCGAAAGACCGAAGTCGTGAACGACGTGTCCGCTACTCGCCGCCGACACGCTGGACACCAAACGTACAACGACTCGACGGCGTCGTAGAGGCCCACGACGCGGTTTTCCTTAACGACGTCTCGGCGTGGCACCGACAGGTTAGAACGGCCGACCAACGTTCCCTGTCCGCCGTTCGGCTCAGTCGAAGGGCTCGGCGACTTCGGCAACGCTGCGAAGCCGCACGGTGACGCACGCCATGTCCCCATTTTTTTTTTTCTTTCTGCGTCTGCCGGGGTGCCCCTATAATAGCAGCGATAAGCACCCAGACCGCCGTGGGTCGCTCGCCCCGGCTGACGTGGTTTTTCGTACTCCTGCGGCGGTCGCCGTCAAGCACGTCCAAATACGCTACTTTCGTGGGCGCATTCACGCTCTTTCGCTTCGCCGGAGTGCCAGCACTCACTCTGCCAAAAACGGCGAACATCCGAGCGGCGGTTCCCACTTTTGCGTCGGCGTCGCAAACCCCGCCCCGGCAGACGAGGTTTGCCGTACTCGTGCGACGGTGGCCGGCGGGCACGTCGAAAGACGCCGATATCGTGCGCGAATTGGCGCACCTTGGCTTCACCGGAGTGCCGCCACTGACTCCTCCAAAAACGGCGAAGATCCGAGCGGCGCTTCCCACTTTCGCATCGGCGTCCCGAACTCCGCCCCGGCTGACGCGGTTTACCGTACTCGTGCGACGGTCGCCGGCGAGCACGTGGAAAGACGCCGATATCGTGCCCGAATCGGCTCCGTTCGGCTTCGCCGGAGTGCCAGCACTGGCTCGGCGAAAGACGACGAACATCCGAGCGACGGTTCTCACTATTGCGTACGCGTCGCAAACCCCGCCCCGGCAGACGCACTTTGCCGTACTCGTGCGACGGTCGCCGGCGAGCACGTAGAAAGACGCCGATATCGTGCCGGAATCGGCCCCGTTTGGCTTCGCCGGAGTGCCAGCACTCACTCGGCCACAAACGGCGAACATCCGAGCGGCGGTTCCCACTTAGCCGTCGGCGTCCCGAACTCCGCCCCGGCAGACGCGGTTGCCGAGCTCGTGCGACTAGCGACCGCGAAGCCGTCTCGCGACGCCGCTTTCGTGCGCGGCTCCCACTGCGACCTGGGTCACCCGAGGTCGACGAGCAAAAAAGAATGTCGAAAAAAATTTTTTTTTTTTTTGCGTCTGCCGGGGTGCCCCTATAATAGCAGCGATAAGCACCCAGACCGCCGTGGGTCGCTCGCCCCGGCTGACGTGGTTTTTCGTTTTCCTGCGGTGGTCGTCGTCAAGCACGTCCAAACACGCCACTTTCGTGGGCGCATTCGCGCTCTTTCGCTTCGCCGGAGTGCCAGCACTCACTCTGCCAAAAACGGCGAACATCCGAGCGGCGGTTCCCACTTTTGCGTCGGCGTCGCAAACCCCGCCCCGGCAGACGAGGTTTGCCGTACTCGTGCGACGGTGGCCGGCGGGCACGTCGAAAGACGCCGATATCGTGCGCGAATTGGCGCACCTTGGCTTCACCGGAGTGCCGCCACTGACTCCTCCAAAAACGGCGAAGATCCGAGCGGCGCTTCCCACTTTCGCATCGGCGTCCCGAACTCCGCCCCGGCTGACGCGGTTTACCGTACTCGTGCGACGGTCGCCGGCGAGCACGTGGAAAGACGCCGATATCGTGCCCGAATCGGCTCCGTTCGGCTTCGCCGGATTGCCAGCACTGGCTCGGCGAAAGACGACGAACATCCGAGCGACGGTTCTCACTATTGCGTACGCGTCGCAAACCCCGCCCCGGCAGACGCACTTTGCCGTACTCGTGCGACGGTCGCCGGCGAGCACGTAGAAAGACGCCGATATCGTGCCGGAATCGGCCCCGTTTGGCTTCGCCGGAGTGCCAGCACTCACTCGGCCACAAACGGCGAACATCCGAGCGGCGGTTCCCACTTAGCCGTCGGCGTCCCGAACTCCGCCCCGGCAGACGCGGTTGCCGAGCTCGTGCGACTAGCGACCGCGAAGCCGTCTCGCGACGCCGCTTTCGTGCGCGGCTCCCACTGCGACCTGGGTCACCCGAGGTCGACGAGCAAAAAAGAATGTCGAAAAAAATTTTTTTTTTTTTTTTTGCGTCTGCCGGGGTGCCCCTATAATAGCAGCGATAAGCACCCAGACCGCCATGGGTCGCTCGCCCCGGCTGACGTGGTTTTTCGTTTTCCTGCGGTGGTCGTCGTCAAGCACGTCCAAACACGCCACTTTCGTGGGCGCATTCGCGCTCTTTCGCTTCGCCGGAGTGCCAGCACTCACTCTGCCAAAAACGGCGAACATCCTAGTGGCGGTTCCCACTTTTGCGTCGGCGTCGCCAACCCCGCCCCGGCATACGCGGTTTGCCGTACTCGTGCGGCGGTGGCCGGCGGGCACGTCGAAAGACACCGATATCGTGCGCGAGTCGATGCTTCTTGGTCTCGCAGGAGGGCCGCCACTCACTCCTGCAAAAACGGCGAAGATCCGAGCGGCGCTTCCCACTTTTTCGTCGGCGTCGCAAACCTCGCCCCGGCAGACGCGCTTTGCCGTACTCGTGCGACGGTCGCCGGCGAGCACGTCGAAATACGCCGATATCGTGCCCGAATCGGCCCCGTTTCGCTTCGCCGGAGTGCCAGCACTCGCTCGGCCAAAGACGACGAACATCCGAGCGACGGTTCCCACTATTGCGTACGCGTCGCGAACCCCGCCCCGGCAGACGCGGTTTGCCGTACTCGTGCGGCGGTGGCCGGCGGGCACGTCGAAAGACGCCGATATCGTGCACGAATTGGCGCTCCTTGGCTTCACCGGAGTGCCAGCACTCACTCGGCCAAAAACGGCGAACATCCGAGCAGCGGTACCCACTTAGCCGTCGGCATCCCGAACTCCGCGCCGGCTGACGCGGTTGCCGAGCTCGTGCGACTAGCGACCGCGAACGCGTCTCGCGACGCCGCTTTCGTGCGCGGCTCCCATTGCGACCTGGGTTACCCGAGCTCGACCAGCAAAAAAGAAGGTCGAAAATTTTTTTTTTTTTTTCTGCGTCTGCCGGGGTGCCCCTATAATAGCAGCGATAAGCACCCAGACCGCCGTGTGTCGCTCGCCCCGGCTGACGTGGTTTTTCGTACTCCTGCAGCGGTCGCCGTCACGCACGTCCAAATACGCCACTTTCGTGGGCGCATTCGCGCTCTTTCGCGTCGCCGGAGTGCCAGCACTCACTCTGCCAAAAACGGCCAACATCCGAGCGGCGGTTCCCACTTTTGCGTCGGCGTCGTAAACCCCGCCCCGGCAGACGCGGTTTGCCCTACTCGTGCGACGGTCGCCGGCGAGCGCGTCGAAAGACGCCGATATCGTGCGCTAATTGGCGCTCCCTGGCTTCTCCGGAGTGCCGCCACTCACTCCTCCAAAAACGGCGAAGATCCGAGCGGCGTTCTCCACTTTCGCATCGGCGTCCCGAACTCCGCCCGGGCTGACGCGGTTTACCGTACTCGTGCGACGGTCGCCGGCGGGCACGTCGAAAGACGCCGATATCGTGCCGTAATCGGCCCCGTTTGGCTTCGCCCGTGTGCCAGCACTCACTCGGCCAAAAACGGCGAACATCCGAGCAGCGTTTCCCACTTTCGCATCGGCGTCCCGAAGCCCGCCCCGGCAGACGCGGTTTGCCCTACTCGAGCGACGGTCGCCGGCGATCACGTCGAAAGGCGCCGAATTCGTGCACGAATCGATGCTTCTTGGTCTCGCAGGAGGGCCGCCACTCACTCCTGCAAAAACGGCGAAGATCCGAGTTGCGCTTCCCACTTTTTCGTCGGCGTCCCGAACTACGCCCCGGCTGACGCGGTTTACCGTACTCGTGCGACGGTCGCCGGCGGGCACTTCAAAATACGCCGATTTCGTGGGCGCATTCACGCTGTTTCGCTTCCCCGGAGTGCCAACACTCACTCTGCCGAAAGCGGCGATCATCCGAGCGGCGGTTCCCACTTTTGCGTCGGCTTCGCAAACGGCGCCCCGGCAGACGCGCTCGTGCGACGTACTCGTGCGACGGTCGCCGGCGAGCACGTCGAAAGACGCCGATATCGTGCTCGAATCGACCCCGTTTCGCTTCGCCGGAGTGCTGCCAGTCACGGCGCAGAAAACGGCGAACAAGTGTTTTTTTTTTTTTTTCCTAGAATTTGTGTTATAGAAGGCACATTTGATATCGGACGATAATTTTCAACTTTATCACGCGCACCGATTTTCGTGTAGAGGTTTGCAAGTTTATGGGAATTTCTCCACTTGGAATAATGCGATTTAGTAGTACTACGAGAACTTCATGGATGTACTCAAGGGTACGGGGCAAGTCAGTTACGTCAACACCTGCAGATTTTTTACACTTCAAACTGAAAATTGTTGGTTGTGAGTCCTCGTGTGATATTAAAGGCCGATTCGCTAACACATAGAACAAAGAAAGAAAGGAAGAAAAAACGCCCGCGCTCGCTCAAGAAACCTGGGTTCGCAACAAGTGGCAACAACAAGCAACCGAGCGAGTGCGCCAAAACCCGTGGCGGCCGAACAAACGCGAAGTCCCAACCGCGTCAGCCGGGGCGGCACGGGACAGGAAAAATCACTTCAGCCGGGGCGGCGGGGCACCGAATAAACCTCGTCACCTCGTCGCAGGATAAAAGAGGAAACAAAAAGTCTAAACAGCGTCTGCTGGAGCGAATGCGTAATAAAACAACAACAACAACAAAAAAAAAAAACACCCGCGCTCAAGAAGTCTGCAATCACCACAAAAGGCGACTGTGACCGAGCAGCGTCAGCCGGGGCCGTGCGGAAACGGAAAAACCGCGACTACCGGGGCGTCGAGGCACCGAAAAATCCACTTCAGCCGCGGCGAAAAAAAAAAACAAAAAGAAAGACGGAGGGGGGGGGGGGGGAACCACGTCTGCCGGGGCGAAGGAAAAAAAAAAAACGCGTCTGCCGGGGCGAGCCCGGGTGCGGCACCACCGGGAAAACTGTGGCAAACAGACATGGCGATCGAGTGAGTGGGCCGCCAGCCAGGCTCAGCCAAAAAGTGCAAAGTCCGAACTGCGTCAGCCGGGGCGGCAAAAACCACGTCAGCCGGGGCGGCGCAAAAAACCGCGTCTGCCGGGGCGGCACGAAACCGCGTCAGCCGGGGCGGCGCGAAAACTGCGTCAGCCGGGGCGAAAGAAAAAAAAAAAAAAAACGCGTCTGCCGGGGCGAGCCCGGGTGCGGCACCACCGGGAAAACTGTGGCAAACAGACATGGCGATCGAGTGAGTGGGCCGCCAGCCAGGCACAGCCGAAAAGTGCAAAGTCCGAACCGTGTCAGCCGGGGCGGCAAAAAACCGCGTCAGCCGGGGCGGCGCAAAAAACCGCGTCTGCCGGGGCGGCACGAAACCGCGTCTGCCGGGGCGGCGCGAAAACTGCGTCAGCCGGGGCGAGCCCGGGTGCGGCACCACCGGGAAAACTGTGGCAAACAGACATGGCGATCGAGTGAGTGGGCCGCCAGCCAGGCTCAGCCAAAAAGTGCCAAGTCCGAACTGCGTCAGCCGGGGCGGCAAAAAACCGCGTCAGCCGGGGCGGCGCAAAAAACCGCGTCTGCCGGGGCGGCGCGAAAACCGCGTCTGCCGGGGCGGCGCGAAAACTGCGTCAGCCGGGGCGAAAGAAAAAAAAAAACGCGTCTGCCGGGGCGAGCCCGGGTGCGGCACCACCGGGAAAACTGTGGCAAACAGACATGGCGATCGAGTGAGTGGGCCGCCAGCAAGGCTCAGCCAAAAAGTGCTAAGTCCGAACTGCGTCAGCTGGGGCGGCAAAAAACCGCGTCTGCCGGGGCGGCACGAAACCGCGTCAGCCGGGGCGGCGCGAAAACCGCGTCTGCCGGGGCGGCACGAAACCGCGTCAGCCGGGGCGGCGCGAAAACTGCGTCAGCCGGGGCGAGCCCGGGTGCGGCACCACCGGGAAAACTGTGGCAAACAGACATGGCGATCGAGTGAGTGGGCCGCCAGCCAGGCACAGCCGAAAAGTGCTAAGTCCGAACTGCGTCAGCCGGGGCGGCAAAAACCGCGTCAGCCGGGGCGGCGCGAAAACCGCGTCTGCCGGGGCGGCACGAAACCGCGTCAGCCGGGGCGGCGCGAAAACTGCGTCAGCCGGGGCGAGCCCGGGTGCGGCACCACCGGGAAAACTGTGGCTAACAGACATGGCGATCGAGTGAGTGGGCCACCAGCCAGGCTCAGCCAAAAAGTGCTAAGTCCGAACTGCGTCAGCCGGGGCGGCAAAAACCGCGTCAGCCGGGGCGGCGCAAAAAACCGCGTCTGCCGGGGCGGCACGAAACCGCGTCAGCCGGGGCGGCGCGAAAACTGCGTCAGCCGGGGCGAAAGAAAAAAAAAAAACGCGTCTGCCGGGGCGAGCCCGGGTGCGGCACCACCGGGAAAACTGTGGCAAACAGACATGGCGATCGAGTGAGTGGGCCGCCAGCCAGGCACAGCCGAAAAGTGCCAAGTCCGAACTGCGTCAGCCGGGGCGGCAAAAAACCGCGTCAGCCGGGGCGGCGCAAAAAACCGCGTCTGCCGGGGCGGCACGAAACCGCGTCAGCCGGGGCGGCGCGAAAACTGCGTCAGCCGGGGCGAGCCCGGGTGCGGCACCACCGGGAAAACTGTGGCAAACAGACATGGCGATCGAGTGAGTGGGCCGCCAGCCAGGCTCAGCCAAAAAGTGCCAAGTCCGAACTGCGTCAGCCGGGGCGGCGCAAAAAACCGCGTCTGCCGGGGCGGCGCGAAAACCGCGTCTGCCGGGGCGGCGCGAAAACTGCGTCAGCCGGGGCGAAAGAAAAAAAAAACGCGTCTGCCGGGGCGGCAAAAAACCGCGTCTGCCGGGGCGGCACGAAACCGCGTCAGCCGGGGCGGCGCGAAAACCGCGTCTGCCGGGGCGGCACGAAACCGCGTCAGCCGGGGCGAGCCCGGGTGCGGCACCACCGGGAAAACTGTGGCAAACAGACATGGCGATCGAGTGAGTGGGCCGCCAGCCAGGCACAGCCGAAAAGTGCTAAGTCCGAACTGCGTCAGCCGGGGCGGCAAAAACCGCGTCAGCCGGGGCGGCGCAAAAACCGCGTCTGCCGGGGCGAATGCAAAAAAAACAAAGAAAAAAGCCCGCGCTTAATCAAAAGAAAACAAAGAAAAAAGCTTGCGCTTAATCAAAAGAAAACAAACAAAAAAAGTTCGCGCTTAAGCCTGGCGGTGGAACCACCGGGGCAAACAGACCTGGCGATCGAGTGAGTGGGCCGCCAGCCGGGGTGAGCCAAAAAGTGCAAAGTCGGAACCGCGTCAGCCGGGGCGGCGCGAAAACCGCGTCAGCCGGGGCGGCGCAAAAACTGCGTCAGCCGGGGCGGCACGGAAAAACGAAAACCGCGTCAGCCGGGGCGGCACGGAAAAACGAAAACCACGTCAGCCGGGGCGACATCAAAATGAGGAAAAAAAAAAAAACTGCCTTAGGACACCTGCGTACACTTTCATGCGTTTGGGCATATCTCTCTGTAACACGCGCGCCCCTCGTTACGCGCGGCACTCTGTTTTCTCCGACACCCATATTTCGGCGGCATGTGGCACGCGCGCCCGTCCCTACGCACGGCACACCGCAGTGCTTTCTCGATATTTTTCTTTTCCTCCAACACCGTCATCTATAGGCTTTTAGTGACCTGTTGCTCGTGGCAAAAGTTCGCTAGCTCTGACACCTCTTGCATGCGCACCGTTTTTGCGCACGGTGCTATGCCGCAAAGCACGGCAGTCGCATGCGTTTCTCTCAGGCACCTCTTTTTTGACACAACGCTGTGGTGCTTAGAAACACACCCGCCGCTTTTGCGCACAGAACTCCACCGTACAGCACGGTAGTCACGTTTGTTCCACACGAACAGCAGTGTGCATCGTGCTACGACACTTTGAAAGCTTTTTCTTCCGAGTCTCGACCGCGCTGTTCCTTTCGTACTTGGCGCGG
>NW_027465378.1:0-10000 GCF_043290135.1 Rhipicephalus microplus | reverse complement strand
ACTCTGCCGCGCCTTTTTCGGCTGCCGCAAATCGAGCAAACGGTGTGTTTCGGACGGCGTTTCGCTTCCGCTACTTGCGAGTGCTTTCGTGGTCCACCCCTCTATAAATACTCGGGAGGCGTCGAAGCCGGTTCTCCAAGCCGGACCCGTAGGTATCGTTGTGTGCTCGCTCTCATTGGCCCGCCTAACCAGAAAATGCCTGCGGTACACCCATTTGGATAAGAGTGCACGCAGATGCGGGCCTCGACGGCTACACATTTCCTCGGGCGGCCGCCTCCCGGCCTCCGTGGAGCGCGGGATGCACGGTCCCATCGACAAGCCTCTCCCGTTTTTACCGTGGCGTCGCGGTTCACCACGGCGGGCGGGTCGGTCTCCTCCGCATAAAAAGGGGGACCCCCGCTTTTTGTTCCACGAAATCGCACAAGCTTTTTTCGCATCCACGGTTTGCCACCGCACACCAAAATGCCGATCCGGCTGCCTACTTTAGCCAACAGGTGGAGCCAGGCGCGCCGTACTTGCGCGGCACTTCCCACGTCCACCGAAGTCGGTGCCAAGGACCACTTTCGGCGCCGGAGCCGCGTACGAGCCTACTCGAGGCGGAAGAACGAAGCCAGCAAGGGCCTGGCCGCAAGTGCGTTCAATTGTCGGGACGTCCAAGTCCCTCGTTCTTCCGTGCTTCCTCTTTCGGCAAGTCGTTGCGGCACCTTCCCAAAGCGCGCAGACCCGCTAATCGCGACGAGCGCGACGTGGCCGTGCCGCCTTTCCCTCGGCAGCAAGCAAAACGCCTGGCAACGTCGACGCTCCCCTAACCGCGATCTCGCACCGTGTTTCGTGTGGCGAATTCAAAAGCCGGCCGGCGCTGCTGCAACCATTACGGTCGGTACGCATACGCCGCGGAGGGCGGGACGGTCATCGGAGCGTGCGGTTCCTCCATCGAGTACTGCGCACCTCGGCCGTCGCATCGCCGTGCCATGACCGGCCGCGCGTCAACGCGAACCGGTGCCAGCGAGATCCCTCGCCTGCAAGAACCGACCGGCAGCCTCCGTCACCCGAGGACGCGGAGGCGCTTGCCGCGGACGGCGGGACGGTATGCACTGGTGCACAGCGGACCCGTCACATCGCCAGTTCCTTGACCGACCGCCGACGCTTGTGCCGTTCCTCTCGTACTTGGCAGTCGCCGCGCGATTGTCGGGTCTCGTTCTTGCACGCTCGAACGGTCGGGAGGGCACTCGGCTGGCGTTTCGGGAACGCGCAGCCTCGCCTTCTACCGACGTAACCACGACTCGCCGTTCGCGCTCCGCCGCTCCTGTTTACAGTACTAGGCGGTCCCGCAGCGGTCGGGTCGCGCATTTCGAGCGCTTCGAGCCACGGTGCAGTGGCGGGTCGAAAGCCGACCTATGAGTGCGTTGCGCCGTTTGTACCCGCGTCCGCCACCTGGCCGACCGTCCAAGGTCGCGGTGTTGGCGTCCGCTGGGCGCAACAATTTGTCACGGGGTGCCGCTCCACATTCAGGCAGCCCCGTGGGGAAAAGCCGACCCCGCGTCCAAACGGGGTCAGCGGCAGAAAGTGTCGGGCGCAGACGCAGCTGAGGCGCTCACCCTTCACAATCCGTTAATGATCCTTCCGCAGGTTCACCTACGGAAACCTTGTTACGACTTTTACTTCCTCTAAATGATCAAGTTTGGTCATCTTTCCAACAGACCGGCGCAACCGAAAGGCCGCGCCGGACATCGGTCCGAAGACCTCACTAAATCATTCAATCGGTAGTAGCGACGGGCGGTGTGTACAAAGGGCAGGGACGTAATCAACGCGAGCTTATGACTCGCGCTTACTGGGAATTCCTCGTTCAAGGGGAACAATTGCAAGCCCCTATCCCAATCACGAAAGAAGTTCCACGGGTTACCCAGTCTTTTCAGACAGGGATAAAGACACGCTGCTTCCTTCAGTGTAGCGCGCGTGCGGCCCCGGACATCTAAGGGCATCACAGACCTGTTATTGCTCTGTTTCGTGCGGCTAGGAGCCGCTTGTCCCTCTAAGAAGGTTGTAAGGTGCTGGGAACCCCGCACCTATTTAATAGGCTAGAGTCTCGTTCGTTATCGGAATTAACCAGACAAATCGCTCCACCAACTAAGAACGGCCATGCACCACCATCCACCGAATCAAGAAAGAGCTCTCAATCTGTCAATCCTCCCAGTGTCCGGGCCGGGTAAGTTTTCCCGTGTTGAGTCAAATTAAGCCGCAGGCTCCACTCCTGGTGGTGCCCTTCCGTCAATTCCTTTAAGTTTCAGCTTTGCAACCATACTTCCCCCGGAACCCAAATACTTTGGTTTCCCGGAAGCTGCCCGCCGAGTCATTTGAGTAACTCAGGCGGATCGCTGGTTGGCATCGTTTATGGTCAGAACTAGGGCGGTATCTGATCGCCTTCGAACCTCTGACTTTCGTTCTTGATCAATGAAAACATTCTTGGCAAATGCTTTCGCAGTAGTTCGTCTTGCGACGGTCCAAGAATTTCACCTCTAGCGCCGCAATACGAATGCCCCCGTCCGTCCCTCTTAATCATTACCTCGTATTCCAAAAACCAACAGAACAGAAACGAGGTCTTGTTCTATTATTCCATGCAAGTTTATTCAGGCGACTCGCCTGCGTTGAGCACTCTAATTTTTTCAAAGTAAAAGCACCGGCCATCTCGAGGCACACAATGAAGTGCACCAAGAAAGAACCGGCATGATGTTCAGTCCGAGCCGTCGCATCGGGTAGATGCACTACTCGTCTGGAACTGAGATCCAACTACGAGCTTTTTAACCGCAGCAGCTTTAGTATACGCTATTGGAGCTGGAATTACCGCGGCTGCTGGCACCAGACTTGCCCTCCAATTGATCCTCGTTAAAGGATTTAGAGTGTACTCATTTCAATTACGGGGCCTCAAAAGAGTCCCGTATTGTTATTTTTCGTCACTACCTCCCCGTGCCGGGAGTGGGTAATTTGCGCGCCTGCTGCCTTCCTTGGATGTGGTAGCCGTTTCTCAGGCTCCCTCTCCGGAATCGAACCCTGATTCTCCGTTACCCGTAACAACCATGGTAAGCAAGTAACCTACCATCGAAAGTTGATAAGGCAGACACTTGAAAGAAACGTCGCCGGCTCGTGGCCATGCGATCAGCACAAAGTTATCCAGAGTCACCACACAATACGGGCCGAAACCCGATCGATCTTGGTCTAATAAAAGCACCCGTTACCCAAAGGGCTCCAGGCTCACTGCATGTATTAGCTCTAGAATTGCCACAGTTATCCAAGTAGGAAGAAACGATCTAAGGAACCATAACTGATTTAATGAGCCATTCGCGGTTTCGCCTTATTTCGGCATGTACTTAGACATGCATGGCTTAATCTTTGAGACAAGCATATGATTACTGGCAGGATCAACCAGGTAATCGTTCGACTGCGCGTCCGTCCTCGCCCTCGGCGGGCCGGACGCAGTCTGTGTGCGGCGGAGGCCACCTTCAGGCGCCCCAACACGCTTATTTTGCACTCCGAGATGACGGCGTTCGAGCTCGCTACGGCACAACCTTCCCGAAAGACGAGTGGGAGCCGTGCGGCAAGAAGCACGTTCATGCTCGCTCTTTTTCGTTGCATCGACTCGGTCGCGCCGTGCGGGTTGCCCAAGCCCGCTGCACTGTCGGTGGACCGGCCGGAACTAGCAACGGAGCCGAGACTGCAAAGCCGCCAGACGACGGGTCACGCCCGCGTCTTCGGCGCTTTCGCATCTGAATCGCCCGAGGACGACACGGAACACACCTCGATATCGTGGTAAAACGGCACCGTCCGACAACCAGCCCCTAACGCATCAAGCGGATGAGGCTGCAGACGACTGCCGTGGATTCCCCTGGAGCAGACCCGAGGACACGCTTGACGAGGCCGAAGCCCGCCGCATATCAGACACCCGGTCGCTTTCGCGTACGCCGCTCACGAGAACCCCCACATAATAGCAGCGATAAGTACCCAGACCTCCTTGGGCCCTAATACGAGCGTACTCGAGAAAATTTCACCGCGGGTGTGCCCCGAAACGTGTGGCATGTTGAGCGTGCCACAAGTCTACGTCGCTCTCAAACCCGCCGAGGTCGTAGAATTTGCGACCCTACTCACGAAATTCCCACCGAGGATACGGCCGCAAACGTACCGCACCTTGGGTAGGCCACGAGTTTGTGCAACACTACGCTGACGGCACAGCACCGAGGTCGTGCGCGCACGCACGGGAAAATTCCGCCGCGGTTTCTGCCGAAAACGTGAGGCACCACGACTCTCCGCAAGTTCGCGTCGACTGCGAAAGACCGAAGTCGTGAACGACGTGTCCGCTACTCGCCGCCGACACGCTGGACACCAAACGTACAACGACTCGACGGCGTCGTAGAGGCCCACGACGCGGTTTTCCTTAACGACGTCTCGGCGTGGCACCGACAGGTTAGAACGGCCGACCAACGTTCCCTGTCCGCCGTTCGGCTCAGTCGAAGGGCTCGGCGACTTCGGCAACGCTGCGAAGCCGCACGGTGACGCACGCCATGTCCCCATTTTTTTTTTTCTTTCTGCGTCTGCCGGGGTGCCCCTATAATAGCAGCGATAAGCACCCAGACCGCCGTGGGTCGCTCGCCCCGGCTGACGTGGTTTTTCGTACTCCTGCGGCGGTCGCCGTCAAGCACGTCCAAATACGCTACTTTCGTGGGCGCATTCACGCTCTTTCGCTTCGCCGGAGTGCCAGCACTCACTCTGCCAAAAACGGCGAACATCCGAGCGGCGGTTCCCACTTTTGCGTCGGCGTCGCAAACCCCGCCCCGGCAGACGAGGTTTGCCGTACTCGTGCGACGGTGGCCGGCGGGCACGTCGAAAGACGCCGATATCGTGCGCGAATTGGCGCACCTTGGCTTCACCGGAGTGCCGCCACTGACTCCTCCAAAAACGGCGAAGATCCGAGCGGCGCTTCCCACTTTCGCATCGGCGTCCCGAACTCCGCCCCGGCTGACGCGGTTTACCGTACTCGTGCGACGGTCGCCGGCGAGCACGTGGAAAGACGCCGATATCGTGCCCGAATCGGCTCCGTTCGGCTTCGCCGGAGTGCCAGCACTGGCTCGGCGAAAGACGACGAACATCCGAGCGACGGTTCTCACTATTGCGTACGCGTCGCAAACCCCGCCCCGGCAGACGCACTTTGCCGTACTCGTGCGACGGTCGCCGGCGAGCACGTAGAAAGACGCCGATATCGTGCCGGAATCGGCCCCGTTTGGCTTCGCCGGAGTGCCAGCACTCACTCGGCCACAAACGGCGAACATCCGAGCGGCGGTTCCCACTTAGCCGTCGGCGTCCCGAACTCCGCCCCGGCAGACGCGGTTGCCGAGCTCGTGCGACTAGCGACCGCGAAGCCGTCTCGCGACGCCGCTTTCGTGCGCGGCTCCCACTGCGACCTGGGTCACCCGAGGTCGACGAGCAAAAAAGAATGTCGAAAAAAATTTTTTTTTTTTTTGCGTCTGCCGGGGTGCCCCTATAATAGCAGCGATAAGCACCCAGACCGCCATGGGTCGCTCGCCCCGGCTGACGTGGTTTTTCGTTTTCCTGCGGTGGTCGTCGTCAAGCACGTCCAAACACGCCACTTTCGTGGGCGCATTCGCGCTCTTTCGCTTCGCCGGAGTGCCAGCACTCACTCTGCCAAAAACGGCGAACATCCGAGCGGCGGTTCCCACTTTTGCGTCGGCGTCGCAAACCCCGCCCCGGCAGACGAGGTTTGCCGTACTCGTGCGACGGTGGCCGGCGGGCACGTCGAAAGACGCCGATATCGTGCGCGAATTGGCGCACCTTGGCTTCACCGGAGTGCCGCCACTGACTCCTCCAAAAACGGCGAAGATCCGAGCGGCGCTTCCCACTTTCGCATCGGCGTCCCGAACTCCGCCCCGGCTGACGCGGTTTACCGTACTCGTGCGACGGTCGCCGGCGAGCACGTGGAAAGACGCCGATATCGTGCCCGAATCGGCTCCGTTCGGCTTCGCCGGATTGCCAGCACTGGCTCGGCGAAAGACGACGAACATCCGAGCGACGGTTCTCACTATTGCGTACGCGTCGCAAACCCCGCCCCGGCAGACGCACTTTGCCGTACTCGTGCGACGGTCGCCGGCGAGCACGTAGAAAGACGCCGATATCGTGCCGGAATCGGCCCCGTTTGGCTTCGCCGGAGTGCCAGCACTCACTCGGCCACAAACGGCGAACATCCGAGCGGCGGTTCCCACTTAGCCGTCGGCGTCCCGAACTCCGCCCCGGCAGACGCGGTTGCCGAGCTCGTGCGACTAGCGACCGCGAAGCCGTCTCGCGACGCCGCTTTCGTGCGCGGCTCCCACTGCGACCTGGGTCACCCGAGGTCGACGAGCAAAAAAGAATGTCGAAAAAAATTTTTTTTTTTTTTTTTGCGTCTGCCGGGGTGCCCCTATAATAGCAGCGATAAGCACCCAGACCGCCATGGGTCGCTCGCCCCGGCTGACGTGGTTTTTCGTTTTCCTGCGGTGGTCGTCGTCAAGCACGTCCAAACACGCCACTTTCGTGGGCGCATTCGCGCTCTTTCGCTTCGCCGGAGTGCCAGCACTCACTCTGCCAAAAACGGCGAACATCCTAGTGGCGGTTCCCACTTTTGCGTCGGCGTCGCCAACCCCGCCCCGGCATACGCGGTTTGCCGTACTCGTGCGGCGGTGGCCGGCGGGCACGTCGAAAGACACCGATATCGTGCGCGAGTCGATGCTTCTTGGTCTCGCAGGAGGGCCGCCACTCACTCCTGCAAAAACGGCGAAGATCCGAGCGGCGCTTCCCACTTTTTCGTCGGCGTCGCAAACCTCGCCCCGGCAGACGCGCTTTGCCGTACTCGTGCGACGGTCGCCGGCGAGCACGTCGAAATACGCCGATATCGTGCCCGAATCGGCCCCGTTTCGCTTCGCCGGAGTGCCAGCACTCGCTCGGCCAAAGACGACGAACATCCGAGCGACGGTTCCCACTATTGCGTACGCGTCGCGAACCCCGCCCCGGCAGACGCGGTTTGCCGTACTCGTGCGGCGGTGGCCGGCGGGCACGTCGAAAGACGCCGATATCGTGCACGAATTGGCGCTCCTTGGCTTCACCGGAGTGCCAGCACTCACTCGGCCAAAAACGGCGAACATCCGAGCAGCGGTACCCACTTAGCCGTCGGCATCCCGAACTCCGCGCCGGCTGACGCGGTTGCCGAGCTCGTGCGACTAGCGACCGCGAACGCGTCTCGCGACGCCGCTTTCGTGCGCGGCTCCCATTGCGACCTGGGTTACCCGAGCTCGACCAGCAAAAAAGAAGGTCGAAAATTTTTTTTTTTTTTTCTGCGTCTGCCGGGGTGCCCCTATAATAGCAGCGATAAGCACCCAGACCGCCGTGTGTCGCTCGCCCCGGCTGACGTGGTTTTTCGTACTCCTGCAGCGGTCGCCGTCACGCACGTCCAAATACGCCACTTTCGTGGGCGCATTCGCGCTCTTTCGCGTCGCCGGAGTGCCAGCACTCACTCTGCCAAAAACGGCCAACATCCGAGCGGCGGTTCCCACTTTTGCGTCGGCGTCGTAAACCCCGCCCCGGCAGACGCGGTTTGCCCTACTCGTGCGACGGTCGCCGGCGAGCGCGTCGAAAGACGCCGATATCGTGCGCTAATTGGCGCTCCCTGGCTTCTCCGGAGTGCCGCCACTCACTCCTCCAAAAACGGCGAAGATCCGAGCGGCGTTCTCCACTTTCGCATCGGCGTCCCGAACTCCGCCCGGGCTGACGCGGTTTACCGTACTCGTGCGACGGTCGCCGGCGGGCACGTCGAAAGACGCCGATATCGTGCCGTAATCGGCCCCGTTTGGCTTCGCCCGTGTGCCAGCACTCACTCGGCCAAAAACGGCGAACATCCGAGCAGCGTTTCCCACTTTCGCATCGGCGTCCCGAAGCCCGCCCCGGCAGACGCGGTTTGCCCTACTCGAGCGACGGTCGCCGGCGATCACGTCGAAAGGCGCCGAATTCGTGCACGAATCGATGCTTCTTGGTCTCGCAGGAGGGCCGCCACTCACTCCTGCAAAAACGGCGAAGATCCGAGTTGCGCTTCCCACTTTTTCGTCGGCGTCCCGAACTACGCCCCGGCTGACGCGGTTTACCGTACTCGTGCGACGGTCGCCGGCGGGCACTTCAAAATACGCCGATTTCGTGGGCGCATTCACGCTGTTTCGCTTCCCCGGAGTGCCAACACTCACTCTGCCGAAAGCGGCGATCATCCGAGCGGCGGTTCCCACTTTTGCGTCGGCTTCGCAAACGGCGCCCCGGCAGACGCGCTCGTGCGACGTACTCGTGCGACGGTCGCCGGCGAGCACGTCGAAAGACGCCGATATCGTGCTCGAATCGACCCCGTTTCGCTTCGCCGGAGTGCTGCCAGTCACGGCGCAGAAAACGGCGAACAAGTGTTTTTTTTTTTTTTTTTCCTAGAATTTGTGTTATAGAAGGCACATTTGATATCGGACGATAATTTTCAACTTTATCACGCGCACCGATTTTCGTGTAGAGGTTTGCAAGTTTATGGGAATTTCTCCACTTGGAATAATGCGATTTAGTAGTACTACGAGAACTTCATGGATGTACTCAAGGGTACGGGGCAAGTCAGTTACGTCAACACCTGCAGATTTTTTACACTTCAAACTGAAAATTGTTGGTTGTGAGTCCTCGTGTGATATTAAAGGCCGATTCGCTAACACATAGAACAAAGAAAGAAAGGAAGAAAAAACGCCCGCGCTCGCTCAAGAAACCTGGGTTCGCAACAAGTGGCAACAACAAGCAACCGAGCGAGTGCGCCAAAACCCGTGGCGGCCGAACAAACGCGAAGTCCCAACCGCGTCAGCCGGGGCGGCACGGGACAGGAAAAATCACTTCAGCCGGGGCGGCGGGGCACCGAATAAACCTCGTCACCTCGTCGCAGGATAAAAGAGGAAACAAAAAGTCTAAACAGCGTCTGCTGGAGCGAATGCGTAATAAAACAACAACAACAACAAAAAAAAAAAACACCCGCGCTCAAGAAGTCTGCAATCACCACAAAAGGCGACTGTGACCGAGCAGCGTCAGCCGGGGCCGTGCGGAAACGGAAAAACCGCGACTACCGGGGCGTCGAGGCACCGAAAAATCCACTTCAGCCGCGGCGAAAAAAAAAAACAAAAAGAAAGACGGAGGGGGGGGGGGGAACCACGTCTGCCGGGGCGAAGGAAAAAAAAAAAACGCGTCTGCCGGGGCGAGCCCGGGTGCGGCACCACCGGGAAAACTGTGGCAAACAGACATGGCGATCGAGTGAGTGGGCCGCCAGCCAGGCTCAGCCAAAAAGTGCAAAGTCCGAACTGCGTCAGCCGGGGCGGCAAAAACCACGTCAGCCGGGGCGGCGCAAAAAACCGCGTCTGCCGGGGCGGCACGAAACCGCGTCAGCCGGGGCGGCGCGAAAACTGCGTCAGCCGGGGCGAAAGAAAAAAAAAAAAAAAACGCGTCTGCCGGGGCGAGCCCGGGTGCGGCACCACCGGGAAAACTGTGGCAAACAGACATGGCGATCGAGTGAGTGGGCCGCCAGCCAGGCACAGCCGAAAAGTGCAAAGTCCGAACCGTGTCAGCCGGGGCGGCAAAAAACCGCGTCAGCCGGGGCGGCGCAAAAAACCGCGTCTGCCGGGGCGGCACGAAACCGCGTCTGCCGGGGCGGCGCGAAAACTGCGTCAGCCGGGGCGAGCCCGGGTGCGGCACCACCGGGAAAACTGTGGCAAACAGACATGGCGATCGAGTGAGTGGGCCGCCAGCCAGGCTCAGCCAAAAAGTGCCAAGTCCGAACTGCGTCAGCCGGGGCGGCAAAAAACCGCGTCAGCCGGGGCGGCGCAAAAAACCGCGTCTGCCGGGGCGGCGCGAAAACCGCGTCTGCCGGGGCGGCGCGAAAACTGCGTCAGCCGGGGCGAAAGAAAAA
>NW_027465377.1:0-29624 GCF_043290135.1 Rhipicephalus microplus | reverse complement strand
CCTGTCCGTTTTTGGCCACACATGTTTCTTTCGCATTTTCAAAGGTGAGGATACTATAGCAGCGAGCGTTGTGCCCTAAGGAGGGGATCATCAACAGGTCGTTGTGACAAACAGAGCATCGCTTTAATTCATGTCGGCATCATAATCTAGAAAACTGCACAGACACATGTAAGTGACCCCAGTAATCTATTTCGCAACGTTGTGTGGGATTATATGATGAGAGTTAGCACACCGCACTCTCGGTAGTCTGAGAGAGGCACCGCAGCCGTTGTCTGAGGGAGGTAGCCACGAGAGCCGCATGTAATACGTGACATGCAAAATGAAGTAATTAGCTGGCACATGAAACGCAAATGAAGCATATAGAGAATAAACATAAGGATGCATACTCACCTTCATTGATGTAGCTGTGACGAATCACCTTGCACGAGTGGCAGTCCCGGAAGGATATTGTGAGGTTTACGCTTGACCCGGGCTCTGAAACGGGGAGAATGGGAGCCTTATCCGCAATGCCATGAGGCTGTGCCTCGTGTCTGCTGCACAGGACTAAACGCAGTACACAACCCGAGAAAGGCTATATTTAACACTATATATTTCGCGCAAAGTTGCGCAAGAGGTTTTACTGGCTGCACGAAATGTTCCATGCCGTGAGCAAACACGAAAAAATCTCTGTTTCGCTGCTGCGAGAGTCATTCCCAGCACTCGGGTTCATCTGTACATGGCACCGTCTCTCGGCGGCAGTAGCGGCGTCCTGCCATAACTGAATGAGATATGGGCAAAAAAAGCCGCACCTATTGAGAAAAGCTAGTTACCGAAAATGACTCTGGGATAAATACAGCAGAGGCCAAATGGGCGGACGAAATTACAAAGCACGTGCATTCCCAAAGCGTGTGGCTTCCCAGGCCAATCAAACACCGGGAAGCCGCATCGTTACTAGAGCGACGATGTAGTATTCATCATCATCATCATTATCATCATAATCAGCCTGACTACGTCCACTGCAGGACAAAGGCCTCTCCCATGTTCCGCCAGTTCACCCGGTAGCGGAACATGGGAGAGGCTTTGTCCTGCAGTAGTATTTGTCCTTTGTCCTGATGTAGTATTAACAGAAGGTTAAATCAAGTCTCTGCTGCACGTATAAAATTGAAGTCGTTTTTGCTAACGTGTGTTTTTCATCAGATATAATTTAGTTTCATTTATTTACAATTCAGCTGCGGCAGGCCACCGCTGTTGTTGACAAGAGATTGTACCCCGTGCAAATGTCCCCATATCCTGGTCACGTGGTCTGTTCAAGCTCTGGCACATTTGACAGTCTGTCACTTATATGACAGGTGAATATATATATTGTAATGGAGAGAAAAAGAGACAACACCCGATCCTGGGCCAGCTGTTCTTATTCTGACTTCGTTTTTCTCTTCTTTGCTCTAGCTACCCGCGCGCCGAAGCGCGAGCGTCTTCTTGGTCATGACATTATGCGCCACTAACAATAGGAGAACAACAACAACAACACTCGGCCATGACTGCGCGCGCGCGGAGCTGGCGGCAAAGTTTCTGGTGGGCGGGCTTGGCTGCATCCTGGTTGTCAGCCCGGATCACAATGCAACATGGAGCGACGGTCTGGGGGAAGCGTCTCTGGTGGACGGCACTGGCTGCCTCGAGCTGGTCGCTCTTTTGCACGCCACGATGTCCCTTGAAAAAGTGCTGAGGACTCAGGTGGCTGGCACTGGCTGCCCCGTTGCGGCCGACGCTCTCGGCCGCAATTTGGTCCTGGTATCTGCCAAAGGTAGATCTGGCGGTCGATATAGTGGCTGCATCTCGGAGGTTGGCCTTGGCCACGCTGAAACTGGGTGCCAGAGTCTTCCACAAGTCTATCGGGAGGTTGATACTGGCTGCAACGTTGTGGTCGGTCTCGGCCATGGAGAGACTCTCTGTGCGAAGCAGCTAAACATGCACCTGACATCGCGCTTCGGACGGGCCGCAAAATCAGCAGCAGACGTTGAAATCCGGACGAGGGTAGCCGAAAGAGTATCCCAAAAGACGCGCTGGGTACAAAAGACGCGCCATCACCGTAAGCGGTTCAAGCATAGGCGATGCTGGCGTCTCCACTTGCCTCAGTAAAGGTGATATTGGGGCTGGCTTCTTTAGCTGAGCTGTTTGACGACTGGTATCAGCCGCTTCCACTGACATGATGACATCGCGTACCGGTGCGGGTACTGAGAGCAGTAGTGGCGTGTCGCACCTGCGTCTGACGTCATTCGTAGGACAGGCGGAGAAGCTTACTGCCGCGCGGCTCGAGGGCTCCGAGGAACCTTCGAGGTGTTGCTCCACTTCAGCTTGTTGTGCGAATGGGGTTGCGTCGGTGAAGGGCAATGCAGCACAGTCGAGATGATTCTCTGCGGCTGTTTTGTTGGAGCAATGCCCTTCAAGAGGTCCGACTTCGGTAGTGGCCTCTGGCCGCAGCGAACTTGCTTCGGGTATCAACAAAGTGTCTAACTTCTCGTGTGGTAAGCTGCAGAGCGCAGCTGCAGCCTCGAGGTGGAAAACCTCTGGAGGTTGCTCCTCGATACCGGCCAGGTTGGACGGAGTGGTGGTGGAGAGGTGGTAAGGATTACATCTGAAAGCAGCTATGAGCTTGCAGCTCCACTCTGCCCATGACTGCAGCTTCCAGCCTTCATACCGGTGCCACGCCGCTGCACCTTCCCGAAGACGGTCTATGGCCACATACCATTTCTGATTTTCTGTCCAGGCCTGGCGCATTGCTATCGCGTTGACGGTTGCCACCCAACCGTCGGCGTCGTTCTGGACCGCGTGGAATTCCGGTAGTTCGCAGACGGCTGATGATTGTGAGGGTGGCAGGTGGCAACGCAGAGATCAACGACGCGAAGCAGTCGAGCTGGTGTGAGAGCTCGATGAGAGAAGACCGAAGCTGCCTGCGTTGCTCCGGTGTGCTTGCCTCAAGGTAGTATGAGGCAGCTACATCCAACGCTGCGTTAATGCCACACAATGCTGGCAACATTGTAGGAGCTCGCTCCGCGATCAACGCTGTCAGTTCGTTAGTCTCGACGCGGATTAGCGCAATGGTACGCCGCAGGTCCACGGTGCTGTCGGGTATTAAGCCCGAAGAGTCAGTGATCGTGGTCTTTGAGTAAGTAGCAATTGCAGCACTCACCCCGGTGGTGGTCGACGAGCAGAGAAGCCTGGACGGCGTTTCGTAGCGGCTCGTTTGTTGAAAGAGTACAGCAACAGGAATATAGGCCATGGGAAACGTGAGCGGCATTCGCAAGGGACAGGAGTCGGTGTGGATTCTTGCCGTGAAACGATGGCAGGGTTTTGATCAGGTAATGTCCTAGAACCACAGGGGAGGCCTGGACGCCGTCCACAGGTGGTCTGAAGGGTGGCTGAAGCGGCGGGTGGGACCCCCATCGCTAAGGAAGCGTGAATGGCGTTCCTTGATGGAGAAGCACGCACTGCCGACGAACCACGAAGACACGTGCCGGTGGCTTCCCGCAGAAGGTTCACTTGTCGGCTTGCGCTGACGGCAGAATCCATAGCCAAGGACGCGTGGACGGCGTCCCTTGTGAAATAGTACCGGTACCGTGTACTGCAGCCGCCGAGGAGGCCTTGACGCCATCCCCGAACGGTGGTGGCAGTGGCGGAAGGTGAACAGCTGCCAAGGAGGTTTTGACGCCGTCCTCAAGGGGTGCTTATCGCAGCTGTCCTGGATGACGAAGCTGGGACATAAGCCTTCTTCTTCGTCGACTGCGCCATTGTAATGAAGAGAAAAGTGACAACATCCGATGCTGGGCCAGCTATTCTTATTGTGACTTCGTTCTTCTCTTCTTTGCTTTAGCTACCCGCGCGCCAAAGCGCGAGCGTCTTTCTTGGTAGTGACAATATATATATATATATATATATATATATATATATATATATATATTCTTTTCTGATATCATTTACTAACATTAGAAGCATAATACCCAAGCGCGATACAATCTGCTCTTTTCTGGAAGACAACAATTCAGATATACTCGTGCTCACGGAAACTTGGCTATACCCTGCAATCACAAATAACGAAGTTCTTGCTGGCAGTGAAAGATATAACATATACCGCAAAGATCGCGTCGACAGGAGAGGTGGTGGTGTACTTCTTGGTGTAAAAAATACAATCTCTTCGTATGTACTGAAACTTGACTCACCCATTGAAATAATTTGGATAATGTGTGTGACTAAACACGCTAAAATTCTGGTTGGCAATTGTTACCGTCCGCCTGATTACAATAACACATTTGTACGTGATCTTCGTCATAGCATCAAAAATGCCAAAGATCTTTGCCCTACTGGTGTAGTTTACCTATTCGGTGACTTCAACCTCCCGCTGATTGATTGGACAAACTTCTCATCACCATGCTGCCTTTCCACAGAATCATTAACTTAGTCTTGGACTTTAACCTCTCGCAAGTCATTGATCAACCAACCCGTGGTTTAAATACGTTAGACCTATTACTAACTAATGCTCCTGATTCAGTGAGGACAGTCTCTTGCCTAAAGGGCTTCAGTGATCACAATTTAATCGAGGTAACGTTGGACTTACCTGTACCATTTGCAGGAATATCCAAAAAGAAAATTCGGGACTACAGCAAAGCAGAGTTTGACAAAATAAGTGCACAGCTCGAAGAATTTTTTAGCAATGTCCTCTTTCCGTCATTCTACAACAGGTCTGTAAATGAAAACTGGGTGCTTTTTAGAGACAAGATGTCTTCATTGATAAACCAATATATCCCTGTTATCACTGTTTCTAATGATCTATCTAATCCCTGGTTCACTAAATCCCTCCGTAAGCAAAGAAACAAGAAAAAACGCCTGTACTGCAATGCCAAACGCAGTGCTACGCCCTCCGCTTGGGAAAAATACAAGCAGTACTTGACTGACTACTGTAAAGCAATATGCAACGCCAAAGAAAAATATTTTCACAACGACCTACCTTCTCTTCTGCAAAATAATCCAAAAAAAATTCTGGCGCCTCATATCCCTGACCACGGTTCCAACCAGTTGTCATTACTTAATGAAAACAACATTCCGCTTTCAGACTACGAGTGCTCCACTACTTTTAATACCTTTTTTTCATCTGTATTTAGCCAAGAAGATTCTTCTGACGTACCACACATCCCTGATTACAACTTCAATACATGCAGCCTATTGAAATTACGGTGGAGGGTATCGCGTGTCGAATCAAACAGATTAAGGCATCCTCATCAGCTGGTATAGATGATATCAACTCTAAGGTAATTAAAAATACTGTTTCCATATCTAGCATTACATTATACCACATTTTTCGACAGTCGCTATCGTCTGGAAAACTTCCAGACGACTGGAAAATAGCCAAAGTAGTACCCATTTTTAAATCCGGAGATAAGAACTCACCTAAAAATTATCGCCCAATCTCGCTCACATGCATATGTTGCAAACTCCTCGAACACATAATCGCCTCCCACGTATACAGTCACCTCGAGACTAACAAATTCTTCTTTTCAAACCAGCACGGATTCAGAAAGGGCATGTCATGCGAAACACAGTTACTAGAATTCAATACAGACATTCATTACAACATAAATAATGGCCTACAGACTGATTGCATATTTCTTGATTTCGCCAAAGCATTCGATCGTGTCGCCCATTGTCGCCTTATTTCAAAATATCTGCCCTCCGATTAGACTCCCTCACTTTATCTTGGCTACGCAATTTTCTGTCACTTCGCAAGCAGTTCACAATCGTTAATAATTCTTCCTCTCCCTCTCGTATGTCTCTTCTGGCGTCCCACAGGGGAGCGTTCTTGGCCCATTACTTTTTCTTATCTACATCAACGACCTCCCAACTAACATATCATCGCATATCAGAATCTTCGCTGATGACTGCATGCTCTACAGACCTATAAACTGTCCTAACGATCACTCCATCCTTCAAGATGATCTGAACACTATTCTAACTGGTGCAGCACTTGGCTTATGAGGTTGAATACTAATAAGTGTAAAGTTGTTTCTTTTGGACGTAAACAGGTCATATCTAACTTCACTTACCATATGCAATGTGACAGGCTCTCCACGGCGACCTCTTACAAGTATCTTGGCATCCACCTAACACCAGGGCTTTCCTGGTTTGATCACATCACTAACGTTTGTGCAAAAGCCTCCAAAACATTGGGGTATTTACGCCGAAACCTTCGTCGTTGTCCCACTAACATTCGCAAAATGTCATACCTAACTTTCGTCCGCCCGCAACTTGAATATGCCTCATCTGTTTGGTCCCCTTCCGCTCAGTATCAAATTAACATGCTGGAAACAATCCAGAACAGAGCCACCCGTTACATTTCTAGAAACTATGACATCAATTCCCAGTGTGACTCAGCTTAAACTCCATCATTCCCTCCAAGCATTAAATGTTCGTCGTCACGTGTCCTTGTTATGCCTATTTCATAAGTACGTCTACAGTAACAAAACATCGTCGTTGCACCTTCAACGCCCGCTCTACACGTCACGCAGATTACATAACCATCTCAGCTTCACTCGCATTTTTGGAAACACGAACGCGTTCAACACATCCGCACTACCACAAGCCATCCGCATGTGGAATGATCTTCCCGACGATATCGCCTCTGATAGCAACCTCAACACGTTTCGGCAAAAAGGTTCAGACGCATTTCCTTAATATTTCATCTTGATGTTCTTTTACTTCTTTTCCGAGGGTTTTATGTTACGGAGTGTTCTTATATACTTCATCGCCATGTTTACGTATTGCTGACTTATTGCTTTGTTAATTTTTTTTTGTTATTACTAACCGACATTGTACCGTTTTTATTTTGAAATTTACATGCGATTTTTCACTGTAACCCCCCTTACTCAATGCCTTCTGGCCTGTAAGGTATTTTCAATAAATAAATAAATAAATAAATAAATAAATAAATAAATATATATATGAGGGGGAGACGAACTCAGCTGAAAACCCATTGCGCCGCTAAGCTCGAAGACGCAAGTTTGCTTCCCTACCACGGCAGGCAATTTATTTTGACGAGGGCCAAGCGCAAGAACACTTGTGCACTTACTATACCTGTGTGAGGTACACTGCACATACATACGCATGATTGCAATTCTGTTGAGCTTATTTTTTGTCTCTACTTTTAAAATACCGCTATCCCCTCCTTAGTTCAGTAACATGACTCTGTGACCATCTTTGAGATTGATTTGCAAACGCTGCTGTTGGATGGTCGAGGCTCCTGAGAACATTGGCACAGTACGTGCACGACAATTTACAATTATTTCTCAAACTGAGTAAGAAACTACTCCATCGTCTCTCTACAAATGACACCATAGCCCCAAATGATGGCGCCATAAACCCAAAGTCCACGGCCATTGGCTGGTTTTAGCGCTGGCAGCTGAATAGTTACAGATGCCGCCGTGGGATGTTATCGCGTGCTCACGGTTTCCCTCACGATTACACTGTAATTGAGGTTCGCGTTCATAAGAAAGAAAAAAAGAAGGAAAGAAAAAAGGCAGATAGAAGGAAGGAAAAAAAGAAAGAAAGGAAGAAATAAAGAGAGATGCCGCTAGACATTCCCTGCTGGTTCTGACGTGGGAGACGCCCGCCACGCACAGAGTACGCCCCGCAGGACATCAGTAAAGTTCTAAATGCGAAGCATTTTTTAGCGAACTTCGGCAACTTAAAGCGTATCTATCTATCTATCAATCTATCTATCTATCTATCTATCTATCTATCTATCTATCTATCTATCTATCTATCTATCTATCTATCTATCTATCTATCTATCTATCTATCTATCTATCTATCTATCTATCTATCTATCTATCTATCTATCTATCTATCTATCTATCTATCTATCTATCTGTCTATCTAGCCGCTTGTGTTCAAGTGCTATAGTGGTCACCGTCTTACCTTGGCGTTAACCGAAATTTGCATGGGAGGGTAAGATGGTTTTTCGGCTATGACGGGCTGGTCAAGACATGATCAAGGTCAAAATTGCATCGCTTACGTCGTAAAACACCTCCCGGAAGACAGTGAACATACCCATGGTTGAGTATGTGCCGCTGTTATGCGGGTATGTGCCACGGGTGATTGACACTTAGTATCTACCCAGAAACGTCGAGTACACACATGGGCAATTTTAACATGTGAGAATTACGAAATATCCTACATTGCTAGTGTTAACTCGACGAATGCAAAGAATAAATGTCAGGGTCCCAGCTGGAATCGAACCAAAGCATTCTGCGTGGCAATGGAGCATTTTACTACAGAGCTACAACCTACGCCTGGACTCGCAACTACTTCTCAAATAGACGCCAATCTTCGTGAAACGTCAATAGTGGTTGCACTGCTGCCTACACAATTTTATAAACATTACTTATGTACTTTTTTGATACAGCTGTCACATCGGGTGAACGTCAATTGTGGTTAGTTGTCAAGCGCTGAAGTTTATTTATGTAGCAGTGTTTAGGGGCCAGCATCATCGCGAGCATCAGCGCTTCACATCAGCTTCTGGTGTTGCTAATACGCATGTTTCAGCTGGCATCGTTGCACAAGTGCAAACAGCTGGCTTATAAACATTTTCAACTCGTCATATGTCTGTGCATGCAACATTTGTACGTATATTTAGCGCCAATTCATGACGAGCCTCTCAATAAAAAAATTGCAACATGGTCACCTTGCGTCCGCATGCTTCGCACAACGTCGATTCCCAGGTACGTGGTATCTGCCGATTTTTTTTCCAGTGCGATCCATAGAGAAGGAATTCAGTAAAGAAAGAAAAGAAAGTGTTCATGGTAATCACGAGCGCTAGCAAGAAGACGCATCTTCTTTCCTTTTTGTCATTATCATCCTCCATGTGTAGCTTGAAGCGCACTCGCTGGTAGGAAAGTAGCGAGGAAGTGCTTAAGGCGTGCAGCAAATACCTGTTTTCGCACACTACCCGCGCAGCCGCACCGCACGTGCCTGGACGCCTGCCGCACGCAAGCGGAGGACGAAATAGCGTATCGGCGACGCTCTATCGTCCTCCACTTGCGTGCAGCAGGCGTCCAGACACGTGCGGTACGGCTGTGCGGACAGCCTCTGATTACATTGGTGACACACGATTCGGGAGGCAATGATCTTTTTAAAGAAAGTCATTGCACTATTATTTGGAAACGTGTTGCAGTGCTTCTTTGTGAAAAAGCAAATATAAAATTTAGCTCACGGTCAACGGGTTGCACGTTGACGACATTTTTCGCCGTATAGCCAGGCGACGACATCAGCTTGAAGGTTGTGTTTCTGGAACATCAAAATACAACACCTGTGTTTTCAGGCATTCGGGACTTCGTGTAGCGTAAGATTAAATGGTGCTTTTCACGATGTGCTATCGAGCAAAATAACAATGCCCACTGAGTGTTTACAAAGCTCTATCATGCTGTTTCCAGCAATTGAAGCGTATATCACGATTGCTGGAAACAAAAAACTAAAAAATGTGTGTTTCCGCAACTGTAGTTACATTTTCATCAAAGATACATGATTTCAGAGTTTACTATTGACCAATTGATCCTAAAAACATCAATAAACCTTTTTCCTGAGAGAACGTTTGTTGTTATTCCAACGAATGTGTCTTTGTGCTACGCAGATAATTTTTTCAGGCTAATTATGACACACATCTCACTTTGCTACCTATTGTAAAGCTTACCTGGAGGAATAATCAAGCATACAAATGCTTTGAAATACAATGCTATCCACATGACCACACCATTTCAGTATTAGCAGATTCACTTAAAAAAATAACATGGCTTCCCTGTCACACGTAGCGGGGAGTTCGTATTCGGAAACAATGTGAACAAGCGATATCAGCTTCATCTGACTGAGGATAAGCAGATATATATATATATATATATATATATATATATATATATATATATATATGTGCGTGTGTAATAATTCAATGGGCCAGTTAGTCTTCATGAAGGTATGGGATATGGCACAGCGGGAGCGTTGTCAACAAGAATAAATATATTTATTTCCCAACAGTTTCGAGAGGGGTCCTCCCTTCATCAGGGGATGAGTTATACTAACATGAACTTCCAAACTTCGTTGCTGCTCCGTCCCTCTCGCCTTGAAAGATGTTTGCGAGAGTGAGAGAGAACTAAAAAAGAAAGAAAAAAAGAGAAAAAAAAGGAAAAAAGTAAAAAAGAGGAAGAACTACTGTCAACACTGAGAACGAAACCACATGTCCGTGTACGTCCACATCCGGTTCTCAAGAACTTGATGTGGACGTACACGGACATTTGGTTTTGTTCTCAGTGTTGATAGTGGTTCTTCCTCTTTTTTACTTTCTTTTTTTTCTCTTTCTTTTCTTCTTTTCTTCTTTTTTCTTCTCTTTTTTTCTCTCTTTTTTTAGTTCTCTCACATTCTCGCAAACACTTTTAAGGCGAGAGGGACGCGGCAGCAATGAAGTTTGGAAGTTCATGTTAGTATAACTCATCCCCTGATGAAGGGAGGACCCCTCCCGAAACTGTTGGGAAATAAGTATATTTATCCTTGTTGGTTGACAACGCTCCCGTTGTGCCATATCCTATATATATATATATATATATATATATATATATATATATATATATATATATATATATATATATATATATATATATAGAGAGAGAGAGAGAGAGAGAGAAGAAACACAACGTAGCAGTTGTCTTGCTTTTATTGCCAACTGTTTCGACCTGCGGACCAGTCTTCGTCAGGGTTTGCGAACAAGTGAATGAATAATTGCAAACTCTGGCACTTGTTCGCAAACTCTGACAAAGACCAGTCCACCGGTCGAAACCATTGGTAATAAAATTAAGACAACCTTTAAGTTGTGTTTCTTCTCTTTCCAAGTACGTTTGGCTTATTGAAAAAACTTCTGCAGTGATTATATATATATATATATATATATATATATATATATATATATATATATATATATATATATATATATATATATATATATATATATATACATATTCAGCAACTAGCGATCATATGCTAAGGCGACAGTCACGGTCGAGCATGGACTCACAGCGTGAGCGGTGTCCTTTTTGGGTAGCGCCACTAGAAGGTACTCGAGAGTTCCAGCCATTTCATAGTTTGGAGGCGTCGCTACAATTACCACGGGGTCGAAGAGGGGGGCCACCTGGCGACCTAACAGCTTGTTACTATGAGCGGGTCCTAGTAAGCCTTCGGGTGCTCCACGTTGACGATGTCGCGCCCGTGACGGCGCATTTCCGAAGATTGTTGGATGGATTCGATCAGACAGTTGACCAAAAATGTGCGCTCGATGACACGGTAGGGGCCTTCGTATTTCGGGAGTAGTTTAATGGAGAGGCCAGCTACAGTGGCCGGAATCGAGAGCCAAACAAGTGCACCAGGAAGAAACTTGGGCTCAGAAGTGGCGGAGCCCTCATGAATACTCTTCTGCCACTCTTGCTCATGCGTCCTAAACGTATTGGCAAGCTCGCGACACTTTTCAGCAAGCCTGTCTGCCTCACAAATAGGTGCACACTCAGATGGATCTAGCGTGAACGCGGGTATCGTTTCGATGGTGTGCGAGGGGTGCATTTCGTGCAGCAAGAAGAAAGGTGAAAAACCGGTCGTGCTCTGAGGGGCAGTGTTGTAGGCGTAGGTGACGAAGGGCAGTATATTATCCCAATTCGTGTGGTTGGCGGTGACGTACATCGAAAGCATGTCACCGAGGGTTCGGTTAAAGTGTTCGGTGAGGCCATTCGTCAGCGGGTCGTAAGCTGTAGTTTTGTGGTGGACAGAATGACAGCCCGTGAGAATGGATTCGATGACTTCCGACAAGAAGACACGGCCTCGATCGCTAAGAAGCTCCTGGGGTGAACCGTGGCGCAGTATGAATCGATCCAGTAGGAAGGACGCAACATCACGCGCAGTACCCGCAGGGAGAGTGGCAGTTTCGGCGTATCGCGTTATTTGATCTACGGCGACGATGACCCAGTGGTTACACGCCGTCGTCGGAGGAAGTGGTCCATAGTTTGATACCTATGCACCCATACGGACGGTCAGGGCAAGGTAACAGTAACAGACTGGCTGGATACATGTGAGTGGACGACGGTTTGCGGCATTGGCAAGTGAGGCAGGAGTGGATGAACTGCTGCACTTAGCGGTACATCCCGCGCTAGAAGTTGCGTTCTTGAATGCGGTGCTAAGTTTTGGATACCCCAGAGTGCGCGCATTGCAGATAAGAATGGAAAGATTCACATATCTGCGACCGCAGACTGCGGGGTATCACAAGTAACCACTACCGGTCATCGGCGTCGTAATTGCGTCGGTGTAGGAGGCCGTCACAGATGGCGAAATGGTGACCTCGACGACGCAGGGTGCGCCTGGATAGTGTTGCGGACGAATCAGAGAGCAACTCGGTCAGTGGGGCAATCTGATTATCCTTTCACTCATCGATAGCGATGATGTCAACATTGATGCCACAAACAGCAATCGAGGATACTGAGCAGGGCACGTCGTCTTCAGGCATAGGGAAGCGCGAGAGGGTGTCGGCGTCAGCATGTGGGCGTGAACATTCTCTGGGTAGTGAACATGTGAACATTCTCTGGGTAGTGCTTCCGACGCTGCAATGACATGGTTTCGTCTGGGACCACCTCTAGTTCACGTCACTCACGCGATGAACTACTTTGTAGGGTCCAAAGCAGCAACTCAGGAGCTTTTCGGACAACTCTTGGCGGTGAACAGGAGATCATACCCAAACTGGATCTCCTGGGTAGTACTCGACCTGTCGGTGGCGAAGATTGTAGCGGCGTGCATCTGCAGTTTGTTGTTGCGTGATACGCAGGCGTGCCAACTGTCGAGCTTCTTCGACATACTGAGCAAGCTGCAGCTCAGTGTCAGGTGTGAGCGAACCCTCGTAATTGTGCGGCAACATAGCGTCTAGCATGGTCTGAACCTCACGCCCATAGACGAGACGGAAAGGTGTGAATTGTGTTGTTTCTTGGATGGCAGTATTGTACGGGAATGTTATGTATAGGAGAACTTGATCCCACGTCTTGTGCTGAACCTCCACATACATCGATGACAAATCGGCGATGGTCTCGTTAGGTCATTTCGTCGGGCCGTCAGTCTGCGTATGATACGCCGTCGTCTCGCGATGGCCCGTGTAGCTTAGTTTGAATACATCGTCAATAAGCTGAGCCGTGAAAGCTGTTCCGCGATCAGTGATCACGGAAGATGGGGCGCCATGGCGAAGAACGATCTGGTCGACGAAAAACTGGGGAACATCGGAAGCTATAGCTCGTTGCAGGGCTCTTGTCTCGGCGTGTCTCGTTAGATAATCAGTCGCTACAACTATTCCCTTGCTACCGGCAGACGACAGAGAAAATGGCCCCAGTAAATTCATTCCTATTTGATCGAATGGTGCCCTTCGTGGAATGATTGGTTGCCGCAGGCCTGGAGGGTTCATATGCGGAGATTTGCGGCGTGGACATTCACGGCAGCTTTTCACATATCGCTTGACGTACGTAGCAAGTTTTGGCCAGTAGTAGGCCTGTTGAACTCTGGCGAGAGTTTTTGAAGAACCTAGCAGACCGGATGTGGGCTCGTCGTAGCAGGCCAGAAGAATGTCGTCTCAAATGTCAGAAGGGACCATCAGGTAAGCTTTCCCATTGCCGTTTGAGCTTGTTTTATACAAGACCTTGTTCCGAAGGCAGAACAAATGGATATTTCGAGAAATGTGTCGAGGTACGGGTGTGTTGCGTCCTTCTACTTGGTCAATCATTGCGCGAATCTCGATGTCATCGTGTTGTCGTGTGATCAGGTCTGTTGCAGTGAGGACTCCGAGGGAGCCGCTGTCATCGTCTTGTCGGGATCCCAAACACCAGTAGGTGCACAAGACAAGGTGTCACAGAAGGAGCGCTCTAAAAGGGCGCGCCGCCAAATTCTCGCGACGAACTGCCGGAGTGACGCCGCGAGGTCAACGAAAAGGAAAGAAAAAGAAAACAAACATCTGAAGGCTCCCCGGGCGCGCGAGCCTCTCCTCTCGGAAGCGTGGCTTCGCCGACGAACCTCCTCACCCCACAACGGCGGCACTGGAAATTTCTAGAAGGAAAGGGGCGTGTTATGCCGGGTTGAGTCATCTGTCGGGGACGGCCCTCGTACAGTCTCGCGCCTTCCCCCAGCCTCCGCTGCGCATCGCGCCGACGAAATGATGAGGATTTTCTGGAATGTCGCCCGGAAGGTATTTAACCGAGCAGCGGAGATGAGAAAGCAGGAGAAGACGGAAGTTAGCGCCAGAGCGCGTAGGGATTCCGCCGTGTAGTCGGCGAAGGTTTTGTCCGTAGGGACAAAGCAGGAGAAGACGGAAGTTAGCGCCAGAGCGCGTAGGGATTTCGCCGTGTAGTCGGCGAAGGTTTTGTCCGTAGAGACAAAGCAGGAGGAAGATGATGATTTCCACCTGAGGGGTGACGACTCGAGCTACAGGCAAGAGTGTGTGTTTACCGCTATCAAGCGAAGACGCGTGGCAACAGCTGCGTGTGTGAAGCCGACGTGTTTCCGGCGAAGAAGTTTGAAGCTTGGAGAGTGGCCAATTGAAGACGCAAGGTTTCCTGGAAGAGAAACTTCGGCGAGGTTTCCTGGAAGAGAAACTTCGGGGGCTGCGGAACGACAACAACGCGGGACTTTGAGTGAGTGATTCTCGGAAGAGTATCATCCAGACTTTTGTTCCAAGAACTTTGGACTGGATAGGTTTTCTATCTCTTTAGTCTTTAAGTGTCTTGGTTGTTCAATGCATGCGACTGCATTGTAGTGCGTATCGTTGTCTGTGTCCGTTGTTTCGAGTTGGCTGATTGTACTGTGTAGTACGTTGTTTGGTGTGTGACATATTGTATGCAACTATTGTGGAGTCTGCATTCTTGTGTATTGTTTCCGATCTGCCATTATTGAGAATAATATTTTGTGTTGTTTATCAACTCTCGGCTCTGACTTGTTCTTTGGCCACAGCCGGCGTCTGCTGGCGCGCCAAAAAGGACCACTTCTAAATTGTCCACGCTTTCGTGGTGCGGTTTGGGGGGCCGATACTTCGGCCCTTGGAATTAGACCGGCGATCGCCTTCCTAATTAACGGGACCTGTGTGACACAAGGAATCAGCATCTTCGTGCTTGGTGCCTAATTTATAGACAATGGTAAGGTCAAATTCTTGCAAACAAAAAATCCATCGTGCCAGACGCCCAGACGTATCTCGTAAATTGGTCAATCAGCACAATGAGTGATGATCATTCACTACTTTGAAGTGTCGACCGTAGAGGTAAGGCCTGAATTTCATGAGGGCCCACACTCTATACTGCTAGGCACTCCTTCTCCGAGGTGGAATAGTTCATCTCGGTGCGAGACAGGGTACGGCTGGCATAAGCAATCACGCGATCTGTGCCTTCTTGAGATTGGACAAGCAAGGCATCGAGACCTACATTGCTCGCATCGGTATGAACATCTGTGGCAGCATCCTCGTCGAAGTGAACAAGAACTGGTGGTGCCTGCATACGCTCACGTAGACCGATAAAAGCCGTGCTCTGTTCTTCATTGCAAACGAATGGTACGTTGTCATGTGTGATACGAGTCAAAGCCTCGGCAATTCTTGAAAAATTAGAGATGAAGCAACGATAGCAGGCGCACAGGCAGAGGAAGTGACGTACTGCTTTCTAGTTATGGGGAACGGGAAAGGAGGCTACGGCGCTACGGCGGTTGTTTTGTCGGGGTCAGGTTTGAATGCCATCAGCACTCACAACACGGCCCAGAAATTTAAGTTCTTTATAGCCGAAGCGCCATTTTTCTGGCTTCAACGTGAGGTTCGCAGAGCGCAGCGCTTCCAGAACAGCCTGCAGACGCTTGAAGTGTTGCTCGAAGGTGACTGAAAACACCATGACATCATCGAGATAAACTAGGCAGCTGTTACACTTCAGACCGGTAAGAACAACGTCAATTATTCTTTGGAATGTCACTGGTGCGGAACACAGGCCGAAGGGAAGCACCTTGATTTCATACACGCTATCCGGTGTAACAAAAGCGCTTTTTTCTCAATCTCGGGCGAGACCGAGAGACGCCGGGTAATCTCACGCGAATTGGAGGCCGCGATGTCCCATGGGATCCTCGCTGACCTCCTCTAAGCAGCGTAACCGACTGTCACAGGTCACATTAATTAGGGAGGCAATCGCTGGGCTAATTCCAAGGGCCGAAGTATCGGCCCCCAGAACCGCCCCACGAAAGCGTGGATAATTTAGAAGTGGTCCTTTTTGGCGCGCCAGCGGACGCCGGCTGTGGTCCAAAGAACAAGTCAGAGCAGTTGATAAACAAAACAAAATTATATTCTCGATAATGGCAGATAAAAACGATACACAAATATGCACACTCGACAATAGTTGAATGTGATATGATACCAATCAGACAACGTGCCACACTGTACAATCAGCCACACTCGAAACAACGGACACAGACAACAATACGCACTACAATGCAGTCGCATGCATTGAACAACCAAGACACTTAAAGACTAAACAGCTAGAAAACTTATTCAGTCCAAAGTGCTTGGAACAAAAGTCTGAATGATACTCTTCCGAGAATCACTCACTCAAAGTCCAGCGTTGCCCCCGAAGTTTCTCTTCCAGGAAACCTTGCGTCTTCACTAGGCCGCTCTCCAAGCTTCACACTTCTTCGCCGGAAACATGTCGGCTTCCCACACGCAGCTGTTGCCACGCGTCTTCGCTCGATAGCGGTAGACACACACTCTTGCCTGTAGCTCGGGTCTTCACCCTCAGGTGGAAATCCTCTTTTTCTCCACTTCCTTCTTCTCCTCCTTTGTCACGGAAGACAAAAGGCTTCGCCCACAAGGCGGTACACCTTACGCACTCTGGCGCACACTTTCTTCTTCTCCTGCTTTGTCACTAAGGACAAAACCTTCACCGACAACGCGGCGGGATACCCTACGCACTCTGGCGTTAACTTCCTTCTACTCCTTATTTGTCACTATGGACAAAACTTTCGCCGACTGCACGGCGGAATACCCTACGCGCTCTGGCGCTAACTTCCGTCTTCTCCTGATTTTTCGTCTTGGCTGCTCGATTAAATACCTTCCGCGCGAGATTCCAGAAAGTTCTCATCGTTTCGTCGGCGCGATACGCAGCGAAGGCTGGGGGAAAGGGCGAGACAATACGGGGGCCGTCCGCGACGGATGACTCAACCCAGCATCACCACGCCCCTTTCCATCAAGATATTTCCAGGGCTTGCCCGGCCGCCGATGTGGGGTGAAGAGGTTCGTCGGTGAAGGTACGCTTTCGAGAGGGGAGAGGGACGCGCGCCCGGGGAGTCTTTGAATGCTTGTTTTCTTTTTTTACCGTTCACCTCTCGGCGCTTCGTCGCGAGAATTTTGCGGCGCGCCCTTTTTTGAGCGCTCATTTTGTGACACCGACCTCTCGGCCGTTCCCCTCTTTTGGGAGTAATTAAGTTTGGGTCATCAGCACCATCATCATCATCATCATCATCATCATCATCTAGGTCTCTTTCATCAACCTCAATCTTCCAGTATCCGCTTTTCAAGACTATGAAAAAAAATACCTTGCCTGACGTAGTCTGTCCAGTGAATCATCGATGCGTGGCAGAGAATACACGTCTTTTTTATTCCCGCTGTTTAGCTTTCTGTAGTCCGCGCAGAAACGCAGCGATCCATCCTTTTTGTTTACAAGAACCATTGGCGATGACCATGGACTATCGGACGGCCGTATAACATCATCCTGAAGGATTTCTTTGACTTGAGCATTAACTGCGTCACGTTCTTTGGTCGGAACACGGTATAGGGTTGTTGCTTTATGAGCTTAACATCGATGTGCGTTTAAATCCGCTGTTTTATAAGGGGTGTTTGACGCACCTTCGATGACGAAGTGGAACACTCTTGAAATTCAAGCAACAGTTTCTGCAGCGCTGTGCATTCTTGCTGTGTGAGGCTCAAATCGATGTCCACCTTTGCGAGAGCCGTAGAAATGCCTGTCGATGTCGATTGTATCCCGCTGTTCATGGATGTGGCGGAAAACTTTTCAGCAACGTCTTCGATGGGATAGGTGAAAGCGATAGCCGTGCGACGAAAAAGGTGCCGCTGCTCATTACTAAAATTTGTCACAAGCAGCGTGGCATGTCTGTCGTGAAGCATAATGAGGCTCCGGGCTGAACAATAGTGTCAAGTTGCCTTCGGCGACTGCCTAACCGTCAGGTAGCTCGTCACACACGACATCAACCAGGACGCTTGAACGTGGGGGCAACGTGAGTATGTCGGCCAAAACACGAAACGTGCCGAGATATCTATCACCAGGTTTTTCTGCAGCTTTGTCTGTCAAAAACGTCACGGTGCGCTGCCGGAGGTCAATTATAGCACCGTATTCACGTAAAAAGTCGATGTTTAGGATAAGGTCTCGCGAGCATTCGGGAAGTATAAGGCAGCTGCAGAAAAATGCGCGTCCGCGAATGCAGACTCTAGTCATGCACATACCGAGACGGAGGACAACGTGCCTGCCGGCTGTATGAATTTGTGTTCCGTGCCATGACGTACCTACTTTTTTGAGATGCGTCACCAGTTTTCTGCTCATAATGGAGTAGTCAGCCTTTGTACCCAATAAAGCACTAGCATCGTGGCGGCGTCGAGAACTACAGGTATGTCTAAGGAAAGTCGGCATTCTGATTCGGGAGCTGTCGTCATCGAATCGCTGCTGGTACGCACTCGCGTTGATAGGAGCCTTGCTCGTGTCGTTTATCAGCGGCCCCGCCCCCGAAGGTCGCAGTGGTTAGTTTTCTCGCCTAGGGCTGAGCGACCATGCTGGCGCCGCCCCTGGGTAGTTCGGAATACTTTCGAAAACCTTCTTAGAGATGGTGATCGTGACTGGTGCCGTGGAAGCAGTAGCATGAGCTGCTCAGACAGGTATTCCTCGATTGCTCTGGGTCTGTCGCCAAATCTTGGCCTGGGTGAGCCGACGGCGAAACCCTGGAGTCCGAGGTGGTGGTATTGGCATTCGCGGTATACATGTCTGACTTCGCCACAGTGGTAGCACAGCGGCCGCCTGTCCCGTGTGTGCCATACGTCGGATTTCCGCGGAAGGAGCTGCCGATTCTCGAAATGCTGGACTGGTTGGACTGATGTAAGTGCATCGCGAGATGTAGGGTGTACGAAATGGTTTGGAGGGGCGTAACGGCTCGCAGCTTCTGCGTATGATGCAGGAGGGACGTAACTTCTCACAGCCTCGGCATATGTTGCACGGCGAGGCTCCGTCGGTACAGGCGGGAAAGCATCGCTCGAAAGCGGGACTTGCAGAGCCTGCTGTACTTCTCTCCTGATGAGGCTGGAGTTGGATCTTGCAGCAGGTGGAGGCGGGCCGTGAATCTAGCAGCTCGTCACGCACCGCTGATTGGATGAGGTCGCGGAGAGCTTCGAGACTGACGTTACTCCCCGCAGCTTCAATCTGGTACACCGGTGAAGCAGCACTGACATGGCGGTCCTACACAGCCCACCGCTGTTGCACCATGTTTTCCATCGTCGTAGCTTTAGTTAAAAACTTCGCCACAGTATTCGGGGGACTTCGGACGAGACCAGCAAAGAGTTACTCCTTGACTCTTCACATTAGGTGCCGCAACTTCTTGTCTTCAGCCATACCTGGGTCAGCACGACGGAAAAGGCTCGTCATGTCCTCTACGTACGCCATCACGCTTTCGTTCGGCATTGAAATGCGTTATCAAATGGTCTGCTCCGCTCGTTCGCGGCGATGGGGCTCGGCGTAACTTGCCAGCAGCTGGCGGCAAAGCACCATCCACGACGAGAACGGTTCACGGTTCTCGTACCAAGTACGAGCTCCATCCTCAAAGCTGAAGTAAACATTTCGCAGATTGTTGGCGTCGGTCCACTCGTTGAAAGCAGCAACGCATTCTAAGTGAGCCAACCAGTCCACGATATCCTTCAACATGGAGCCGTAGAACACGTTCGGCACTGCAGCTTGTAATTAGCCATCGGATTGTTTTCCGTACTGCTCTGGGGTGGTGCAGTTGACGTCAACTCCGGCAGAGGTTCACGCTCCGGGGACAATCCTCGGATTCTCAGACTGGCCCGGTGGGCAGGTGTTGTGACTGCAGGTACAGGGCTACCTAGAGGCGTTCGGATCATTGGCTGGGAACACCCAGCACCTCCACCAATTGTCGCGGGTGAGAAAGAGGAACTTCGGGTAAGGAATACCGCGTAGTCACAGAGACGCAGGTCAGTGACGTGACACAACAAAAAGAGCTTCGGCGAGAGCACGCGCTGTCCCAAAAACGACATCCTCGTTTGTTTCTCCTCGATGCTGGCTCGTACTCACTGCAGTTCAAGGCCAGGTGGCAGTATGAAGCGTCGAAAGTATGAGCACAGGCCCACAAAACTATGCAGTTTTTTGACTGACGCAGGTTTAGGGAATTCGGCAAGGGACCTGAGCTTGGCCGGATCAGGAAGAATGCCGTCTTTGGACACGACGTACCCTAGGACGGCGAGTTACCATACTGCAAAGTGGCACTTCTTCATATTTAGTTCTAAGCCGACATTGCTCACACGTCTGAAAACTTTTTTCAGACGTTGGAGATGCGTGGAGAAATCCGGAACGAAGACGACAACGTCGTCGAAGTAACACAAGCACGTGTGCTGTTTCAAGTTGCGCAGAACAGTGTCCAATATGCGCTCAAAGGTCGCAGGTGAATTACTAAGGCCAAACGGCATGAAGTTGAATTCCTAAAAGCCATCAGGTATGATGAAGGCGGTCTTCGGTCGAGCGTCGTTAGCCATGAGTACTTGCCAGTACCCCAAGCGCAGATCGAGAGAAGAAAAAATTCGGCTCCGTGAAGGCTGTCAATCCCGTCATCGATGCACGGCAGTGGATAAACATTCTTGTGAGTGATCTTATCGATTGGTCTTAGTCCACACAGAACCGCATAGAACCTTCTTTCTTCGCAACAAGAATAACAGTAGACACCCAAGGACTGTTCGACGGCCGAATAACGTCGCGTCGGAGCATATTGCCAACCTGCTCGTTATTTATCCGATGTTCAGCAGGTGACACGCAATAGGGACGGTGACGTAACGGTGGATGGGCACCGTAAGGTTGTCAGCAATGGAGGGGCCGAATACCTCAGTGAATGACGGATGAGAAGTGAAAACAGCACTTATGGTACAAAAACTGTGATAATGCGAGTCAACGGGTACGTCCAGGACTTGTGCGTCATCGACAGGTTCCACTTTGCTGAGACATTTTCCTCGAACCAAGGTAACAGTGTACGGGTACGGATTGGTTACAAAATTAGCGGCCTTGCCATGGGTGATTTGCACTGTCGCGAAAGATACTAGCAACCCTTTCCCACTACAAGCATGGTTGTATGGCGAAACAAGTGCCACTGTGTCGGAGATACCGGTGCAGTAGACCGACACAGCCATCGTCAATCTTGGAGGTACTGTTGTATCATCTTTCACGAGAATCTTGCTCAGTGTCGAGGGGCTGTGTTCTGGTGTCAAATGCGAGAAGAGTGAGAGTTCCATTTCGAATGTGGCATCATGGATGAAAGTGGCGTGGCGGGAGAGAAATACCATCCCAGGATGACGTCATGAGAGCATGCGGAAATGACGATGAACTAGGCGGCATACAGAACTTCCTGAATGACAACGTGAGCTGTGCACCCTGCAGTAGGAATAATACGATGCGAACTAGCGGTACAGAGGGCAGCCCAGAAATTGGCGCCATCTCTTTTCCAAGTAAACGGTAAAAGTTTTCGTCCATAACTGACACGGCAGCTCCAGTGTCAATAAGAGCAGATAAGAGCAACCCATCGAATGTCATTGACGTTCTTGTGGAGACCGTCCACAAGCACGTCAATGACATTAGATGGGCTGCTCTGAGGGCTTTCACAATGCAATAGCGTCGCAGTCCTTGCCTCGGGGATAGTGACGACTAGTTTTTCCGGTCGTGAGTAGCCGAACTTGGCCGCATGGTGAACGGAGAACGACGTCATGAAGACGGCGACCTTCGAGGAGATGGAGCTCGGCGAGATGACGGTAGCATATACAGTGGTTCATCATGATAAGGATGCCTCAGCTGGCCAGCAACAGGTGATGAGATGGGAGGCAGCTGTACACGAGAGCAATAATGTGCGACGTGACCGGCGTAAACACAGGCAAAGCAGATGAGCCGGTTATCTGGTGTGTGCCATCGGTTCGCCGGGGTAGGTCTCGTCCATGTCGCAATAGCCAACGTACGAAACAGTGGCTTGAAAGGCTGCAGGGTGAGCTGTAGCTGAGTTTGAGGGGTCGCGTCAACATACGTAGCCAGCATACCCGCTGCAAAAGATGGAGGTCGAGCGGCAGCTTCAGCGTCAGTGGGGCGGGCGCTGGAACGACTGGAGGCGGCCTGGTGACCACTTGGGCGTAACTTAGGGGCGCAGGAGCCGGAGGTTGTTGTGGGTGGTACGCAGGCACTACCTCCACTATTTCCTGCTCAATCGCTCGGCGGATGGGAGGAAGGTGGGTAGTGGTTGATTGTTTAACGATCGGAGCGTGGGCAAAGAGTAGGAGAGTGAACTGGCACGCAGTTTCTTGACGCATGAAGGACTTGAGGTCTGCGAGCAACGCTGCTCGGTCACAGCTTTCCTCCAAGCCAGCAAACCCTGCATCGCATGGTGGGGAGCGACGGGTCTTCCAACGCTGCCGGCGGAGCTCCTCGTAGCTCTGGCACAGAGTAATGACCTCACCCGCTGTCCCAGGATTTTTGGCTCACAGCATTGAGAAGGCATCATCGTCAATGCCTTCCATGGCGTTCCGGATCTTGACAGATTCAGACATGCTGTCGTTCGATTTCTTGCACAAGTCCAGGACATCTTCGATGTAGCTGGTGAATGACTCATCGGCCTACGAGCGCGTTCACGGAACCACTGCTCGGCTTGCAGCTTACGAACAGCAGGGTGGGCAAAAACGGTGATGATAGAGGTCTCAAAATCGAACCAGGTTGCAAAGTCGGACGTGTGGTTGTTGCACCACAAACTGGCTACGTCCGCAAGGTAGAACTTCAAGTTGTTCAACTTGCCGTCCTCATTCCACTTGTTGGGGACGCTCACGTGCTCGTAAATGGCGAGCCAGTCCTCCACGTCAGCGCCATCGGCACCAGTAAAGATGGGTGGATCGCCGATTTTCGGCACACCGGGATAAGGGGGTGGGACGGGAGGAGGCGTTTGCTGGGAGGCGTCTGGGGCATGGTAGATGGCAGGGTACGGGATTGAAGCTCCAAGGACATCGAAAGGAAACAAGCACTGTCCACGAATTTGTTAAGGCGTTTATTAGCTGGCAACCAGCAATCATACGTTATGACGACAGTCACGGCCAAGCACGGACTCACAGCGCGAGCAGTGTTCTTTTTCGGTAGCCCCACTAGAAGGTACTCGGATCGGATTTCAAACCATTTCAGAGTTTGGAGGCCTCACTACAATATATATATATATATATATATATATATATATATATATATATATATATATATATATATATATATATATATATATATATGCAGAAGAATAAATTCGGTTGCCGCAAGGTTATAAATATGAAAGTAGATGTGCTTTCACATAACAACTGTTTATTGTGCCGATGTTCCGACGGGAACCCCGTCTTTTTCAAGGCATATTACTATTTACACATGTTCCGTGTAATCTTATAGCGTGTCGAGACAGGAGGGAAGCGGTCAAAAGAGAGAGAGGGGGGAGAAAAAAAAAGAAGAAACAGCGAAACAGGAGGACAAACATTAAATAAAATATAGAAAATCTAGGAGAAGAAGCAAGACCGACACGGCGTAATTAGAAAGGGGCAGCATTTCAACAGAGTAGGGCAGAGGTAGATGAGCATTGTCATCATTGTCAACAATACCACACCCGCACCCACTCTTCGCTAAGTGGGCAGGGAGCCGCCGTTCTTATATTTCACCTTTCCGTGTAGTCCGCTGGCGGCTCGTTCCTCTTTGAAGTGTATGACAAGTTAATGGGGAGGGCTTAAGCACTTTGAGTGCGTGCTGGTGGCGTCGGGAGGAACGAAAAAGCCGGTGGTTGAGGCACCGCCATCGATATTCATTATATGCATTGGCTGCTTGTCAGTGAAGGAACATAATGTGCGTTAAAGAATTAAAGAAGGAAAAAAAAGAAGAACAGGGGGGGGGAGACTGTACGACATCCGGGACAGTCACCACATAGTTGCGGCTCACTGGGAAGATATGCACGGATGTATGAAAAAGTTAACGAAACCAACTAGCTGTCAGCTCCTTGTCAGTGAAGTAACACAATGTGCGTTGAAACTTGAAGAAGAGAAAAAAAAAGGGGGGGGGGGACCGTACGACATCCGGGACCACTTATCTGTGCGTTCCGGCTGTGCTTGATGAGGCAAATCATTTCTATGTTGTCAGATGCACAGGCCAAAAATTCGTTAGTGGGTAATATTATTGTCGTAATGAAACCGTACTGATTAGAGAGAAGCGTTTGCATCTTTTAGCAATCGTAACGCAGACAGAGTGCCTGGGTGTTCATTTATTCCGTATTTTATCGTGTTAAGTTTGTAGATAAAATAAGATTCCCGTTGTTCCCGTTCTCTGAATGTTCGAAAGTTGTTTTATAGTAGTGTAACCCTGATGTCATCAAAGCTGTGGTCTTTTAATGTGCAGTGTTTTGAAAGTGGAAGGCCTGGCAGAGATCGTACATGTGCCCGATGGTTGTTGAATCTAATTCTAAACGGAGTGTCTGTCTGACCCACGTATTGCTTGTTACATACCCCACATTCCAGGAGGTATATGACGTTGTCTGAGTCACAGTCTAGTGCACCTCTTATCCTGTGCTTAAAATCCGAGTGGGTGCTTTTCGCCACTGTCGTTGTCTGCGTGTGTTTGCATACATTGCATCTGCTGCCCCTTTTTAACTACGCCGTGTCGGTCTTGCTTCTTCTCCTAGATTTTCTATATTTTATTTAATGTTTGTCCTCCTGTTTCGCTGTTTCTTCTTTTTTCCCCCTTTCTCTCTCTTTTGACCCCTTCCCTCCTGTCTCGACAGGCTATACGATTACACGGAACATGTGTAAATAGTATTATGCCTTGAAAAAGACGGGGTTCCCGTCGAAACGTCGGCACAATAAACAGTTGTTATGTGAAAGCGCATATACTTTCATATATATATATATATATATATATATTGCAACGAGCAAGGTTGCGTGAAAACACAGGTTATTATTCCAGAAACGTTAGCCGCAACAAGCTAGTACAGGCAGGAACCCGGCAAGCACGAGCCACACACGGACGTCAACGTCTTCTTTCACGCTGGCACAGAGCTGGCGCCACTATGCTTCGGTACAATTACTCCCCGCGCAGAAAGGAGCCAACCTGGCGACCTAGGGAAAGGACACGACAAGGGGGTCATAGCACGGTTTGAGGCGTGATACGTGTACGGTTTCACGCCCACGGCAGCGTTGGTCCGAGGGTGGATCAATGGGCTCAACTTCGTAGTTGACAGATGTTTGCCGCACCGCACGGTAGGGGCCATGGTATTTCGACGAAAGCTTCGGGGAAAGACCGGGAGGGGTAGACGGGACCCAGAGCCAAACCAGCATTCCTGGGTTATAGTGTACAGTAGACGCAGAGGAATCGTGGTCAGTTTTCTGGCGCCATTGGTCTTGTGCGGTAAATGAGCGAGCGAGTTGACGACACTCTTCGGCATAAGCAGCTGCTTCGGAAACAGGCGTCGCTTCGGAGACATCAGGCCTGTAAGGGAGAATGGTGTCCATGGAGCATGATGGCTCACGTCCGTACAGAAGGAAGAAAGGAGAAAAGCCAGTGGCTGTTTGTGGCGCAGAGTTGTACGCGTACGTGACAAAAGGGAGCACTTGGTCCCAATTAGTGTGGTCGTCAGAGGCGTACATGGCAAGCATATCTCCAAGGGTACGGTTAAAGCGTTCTGTCATGCCATTGGTTTGGGGATGGTATGCCGAGGATTTCCTATGGACAGTGCGACATGCCTTGAGTATCTCGTCGACGGCGTTCGAGAGAAACACGCGTCCACGGTCACTGAGTAATTCACGAGGTGCACCGTGTCGCAAAATGAGATGGTGAAGAAGAAAGGACGCAACGTCTTTCGCAGTGGTAGCAGGCAGCGCAGATGTTTCAGCGTAGCGTGTTAAATGATCCACGGCGACGATAATCCACCGGTTGCCTCGAAGAGAGTTGGGTAGAGGACCATAAATATCAATTCCGACGCGGTCGAATGGTCTCGCTGGGCAGGTTAAGGGTTGCAAAGGGCCAGCAGTGCTGTGAGAAGGCGTCTTGCGTCGTTGACACGTGGTGCATGACGGAACGTACTGGCGAACGTGCCGATACATGCCGCGCCAGTAGTATCTTAGACGAAGGCGAGAGTAAGTCTTAAATACTCCAGCATGGCCACACTGGTGGTCATCGTGAAAGGCAGCACAGATGTCCGAACGCAAATGACGAGGGATGACAAGGAGCCACCTACGGCCATCCGTCACGTAATTGCGGCGATACAACAAGCCTTCACGGACAGCAAAGTGTCTTGCTTGACGAGAGAGGGAGCGTGAAGTCGTTTCTGACGAACTGTGAGAGAGGACGTCGAGCAAAGAATTGATCCAGGGATCCTTGCGCTGTTCGGATGGCATGTCAGTGATGCTCAACGATGACGAATCGCAAATGGCAGTTGATAAGCAGGCAAGGTCAGGAGGCAGTGGAGAACGGGATAGTGCATCGGCGTCTGAATGTCTGCGTCCTGAGCGATAAACAACACGGATATCGTATTCCTGAAGGCGTAAAGCCCAACGAGCGAGGCGGCCAGTAGGATCTTTCATGGACGCTAACCAGCATAAGGCATGGTGATCTGTGACAACATCAAACTGGCGTCCGTAAAGGTAGGTGCGAAATTTTCCTATAGCCCAAATGATAGCCAAGCACTCCTTTTCCGTGACGGAATAGTTGGACTCTGCCTTCGTTAGTGTACGGCTGGCATAGGCGACAACGTACTCGTCGCAGCCATCCTTGCGTTGAGCGAGAATGGCACCGAGGCCGACACCGCTTGCATCCGTGTGAATTTCAGTGGGTGCATTGGGATCGAAGTGGCGGAGAACTGGCGGAGAGATGAGTAGCCGGCGTAGCGCCGTGAATGCCTCATCGCAGTGGGAATTCCAGCCAGAGAGGTCCGTGCTACGGGAGAGAAGCTGAGTCAGAGGGGCAATTATAGAGGCAAAATTGCGAATGAAACGCCGAAAATAGGAACACAAGCCTATGAAACTACGAAGCTCCTTTAGGGTAGTAGGCTTGGGGTACTCGGCAACGGCACGCAGTTTGGCAGGATCTGGCGATATTCCTTCTTTTGAAACGACGTGGCCGAGAATTGTGAGTTTGCGGGCGCCAAAACGACATTTCTTGAAGTTAAGTTGCAACCCGGCTGCCGTAAGGCACTGGAGAACTTGTTCCAGACGGGAAAGATGAGTTTCGAAATTCGCCGAGAATACAACTATGTCGTCTAAATAGCAAAGACAGATGTGCCATTTAAGTCCCCTGAGGACACTGTCCATCATTCTTTCAAAAGTCGCAGGCGCATTGCAAAGACCGAAGGGCATTACATTAAATTCATATAAGCCGTCAGGGGTCACAAACGCCGTTTTTGGACGGTCTGGTTCAGCCATTGGTACTTGCCAATATCCAGAGCGCAGATCCAGTGAAGAGAAAAACTCCGCACCTTGAAGGCAATCCAAGGCGTCATCAATGCGTGGCAGGGGATAAGCATCCTTGCGTGTGATGTTGTTTAGTCGACGATAATCCACGCAAAACCTGATGGAGCCATCCTTTTTTCGCACGAGGACCACTGGCGAAGCCCAAGGACTGTGTGAGTGCTGAATAACACCACGTTGCAGCATCTCGTCGACGTGTTGAGTGATGACGTCACGTTCGGCCTGCGAGACGCGGTAGGGGCGCTGACGAAGTGGAGTATGATGACCGGTGTCGATATGGTGAGCGACAACTGACGTGCGTCCCAAGGGAGGTTGTCCGTGGTCGAAGGAGGCGCGGAAACGGTCAAGTAGTTGAATGAGCTGATTGCGCTGGTCTTGCGTAAGGCCGGTGTCTACGCTGCGCAACAGAACGTCTTCGTCAGGTAGTGAGGGCGCGGTGCCAGCTGTGACAGCATCCACGGACATCGGTGTCGTATCAGAACGGGCATCGAAAGGAAAGATGTCATCATAAGTGTCAAGACTCCCAATGCATTCGCCATGCAATAAGGTAGCGGGACAAGGGAACGGATTGCACACGTACACGGCAATGGAGCCATCGGCAAGTGTTATGACGGCAAACGGGACGACAAGGTTCCGGCGACGAGCGCATTCTTGTGACGGCATAAATAGGGCAGTTGAATCGGAAACGGAGTTGCACAAAAGAGATACCACGGTGACCGAAAAAGCAGAAATGACGACGTCAGCGGCGACGATCACCTTTTTGGGTGAGCGAGGGAGATCTATGAATGTCGTGCTGAATGGAAACAAAACGAGTTGAGCACGAGCGCAGTCGACAACCGCATGATTAGCGGAAAGAAAGTTCCATCCCAGAATGATTTCATGTGACGCATGCGGAAGGACGACAAATTCTACGAAGTAAAGCACTCTTTGGATCACAACACGAGCAGTGCATGTGGCAGAAGGTTGGACGTGTTGCGAACTCGCCGTGCGTAAAGAAATTTCAACCAGTGGAGTCGTCACTTTGTTCAGTTTGCGGCATAACACTTCACTGATTATACAAATAGCGGCACCTGTGTCGACAAGAGCAGTTGTGCGAAACCGTCCACAAACACGGCAATCTCGTTAGGGGGCGATAGATGAGGCCTTGGAAATTTCGTCGGTGGCGCAGCTCTTGCCTCAGGAACTGCGACTGTCAGTTTTTCTCCTGGGCGTGGTTGGAACGGCGAAGCATGGGGGAAGGAGACCGAAGACGGGGTGAAGGAGATCGACGTCGGCTGAAGTCTGGTCGACGTGAGCGGGGGTCATGCGAATCAGGTGTCACATGCGATTCTGATGGCCGAGGTATGTTGCCGGAATGCTGCACATCATTAAAATAGAATCCACGGCGACGACAGTAGCGCGCGACATGCCCTGTAATACCACAGTTGTAGCAGATGGGCCGGTTATCCGGAGTACGCCAAGAGTTGGCAGGTGCTCGAGGTGGTGGAATGGGCCGATTTACCGGATAAACTGAAACTGGTGACCTGTAGTAGTTGGTGGCTGGACTGTATGAAGGAAGCGGCGGTTGGGCAGAAGGTCGGCGGACGGCTTCTGCATAAGTCAGCGGTGCAGCCACTGATATTGGGGATGTGGGCGAAGGGAGAGCCTCGGCAACTTGCGTCTGAATAGCACGGCGAAGTGAGTGGTCCAGTGTTGTGGGGGTCTCGTTGATGGTGGCGACAAGAGAGAGCTGTCGAGCAACTTCCTCCCGGATGTACTGTTGAATTTGAGGCATTAACACGCTGTAGTCGGGGCCACT